>NC_044032.1:335144521-335325479 GCF_901765095.1 Microcaecilia unicolor
CAAGTCTCTCCTCATACGTCTTGTAATGCAAATCCGATACCATTCTCGTAGCTTTTCTTTGCACTGCTTCAATTCTTTTTACATCCTTAGCAAGGTATGGCCTCCAAAACTCAACACAATACTCTAGGTGGGCCCTCACCAACGACTTATACAGGGGCATCAACACCTTCTTTCTTCTGCTGGTCACGCCTCTCTCTATACAACCTAGCAACCTTCTAGCTACGACCACCGCCTTGTCACACTGTTTCGTCGCCTTCATATCCTCAGATACTATCACCCCAAGATTCCTCTTCCCGTCCGTACATATCAGACTCTCACCGCCTAACACATAATCATAATGATCATTTAAAATAATGATCATTTAAAAGATTGGCCTTACATGAAATCCTACCCACTTACACAGTCTGCTTCACGTGCTCGTATTCTGAACTATGGAAATACTTTTCATGTGAAAAAAAGACCAGCTGAGATGGGTCATAGAAAACATATTTGACTCCTAAATATTTTATCAAACATTTGCAAGGATGATAGTAGCACCTAAATCTTTAACTGTTGTCTCATTGCCAGAAAACTTTTTCACCTTAGTTGAGTGTGATTTCATTATGAAGGCAAACACTACACCACCAAAATACAGTAGCCAGCAGCCCAATATTAGCTGCCAAGTTCATACAAAGTTAATTATTTTCAGTGGAAAATATATCTGTTATCTGCCTGCTATGTGAATATTCCATTACTGTTTCATTATTGCTACCAACTGTTATATATTATGGGCATTTTCTTTATACTTTGTTTTATGTCATTTATCCAGACCTTACATGCACATGGTATTATTTGTTAAACTCAGAGGCACAATCTGAGGGTGGTTAAACAAATTAGAATAAACTGTGTTGTGCTGTAAAAAAAGAGGAAGGAAGACCAGACAACAGCCAGCATGTTTAACAAGTGAGGTGAAGGACGCTATTAGAGCTAAAAGAAAGTCCTTCAGAAAATGGAAGAAGGAACTTACTGAAAATAATAAGAAACAGCATAAAGAATGGCAAGTCAAATGCAAAGTGCTGATAAGGAAGGCAAAGAGGGATTTTGAAAAAATGATTGCGTTGGGGGCAAAAACCTATAGTAAAAATTTTTTTTAGGTATATTAAAAGTAAGAAGCCGGCAAAAGAATCAGTTACACCACTAGATGACCGAAGTGTAAAAGGGGCAATCAGGGAAGACAAAGCCATAGCGTAGAGATTAAATGAATTCTTTGCTTCTGTCTTCACCGAGGAAGATTTGGGAGAGATACCGTTGCCAGAAATGGTATTCATAGCTGGTGAGTCAGAGAAACTGAATGAAATCTCTATAAACCTGTAGGATGTAATGGTGCAATTTGACAAACTGAAGAGTAGCAAATCTCCTGGACCCGGATGGTATTCATACAGACCGAACAGAGAGGGTAAACAGCATACATAGAAAGTATACAGACAAAAGAAGCAACACTGGGCTTTCAAGACTGAGACAACAGGAGTAATTTATTGATCAGAGACCCGACACGGGCTGTATCTTTGGAGGTTCCGTTTTTCCTATAGACATTGGACAGATACACTTTATAAACCACTTACAACTAAACCCTGACCCCTGAGGCAGGCGTTGTTTCACGCCTAAACACGGCATGTGTCGGGTCACTGATCAATAAATTACTCGTGTTGTCTCAGTCTTGAAGGCCCAGTTTTGCTTTTTTTGTCTGGATGGTATTCATCCTATTGTATTGATGGAATTGAAAAATGAACTTGCAGAACTATTGTTAGCAATATGTAATTTATCTTTAAAATAAAGCATGGTATCAGAAGATTGGAGGGTGGCCAATATAATACCAATTTTTAAAAAAGGTTCCAGAGGAGATCTGAGAAATTATAGACCCGTGAGTCTGATGTTGGTGCCGGGCAGAATGGTAAAGACTCTTATAAAGAACAAAATTACAGAGCATATTCAAAAGCATGGGTTAATGAGACAAAGCCAACATGGATTTAGTGAAGGGAAATCTTGCCTCACCAATGTATTACATTTCTTTGAAGGGGTGAACAAGCAGGTGGCTAAAGGCGAGCTGGTTGATATTGTGTATCTGGATTTTCAAAAGGTGTTTGACAGAGTACCTCATAAGTGTGACGTTTGTGACCGTTTCCTTGTCTATGCTCATCTCGCCCTCTGGTGGCCAGACCTGGTGGCTGCAATGGACTGTCTGTTTACTGTCACCCGTTCCAGACTTCAGCCCAGTTCAGTCCAGATCTTCCGGGCTGCCAGAATTGCTTTCCTTGTTTGTACCTGAACAGCACCCATGGTTGCCTTGTGATTGCTGCAGCTGAGCTTCAGCAGCTGATGGGCTTTTTTAATCACCTAGAAACTTTTGTGTTTGCCTTTGCATTGTCTAAGGTCCCTGGTATGTGGGTGTGCTCTGTGCACTTCTGCCTAGTCCAGTTTTATTCTGAGTTCTTGCCTGGTTCTTGTTGGTTTGTGTGTAGTTAGCTTTGGTTTTATTGTTTAGTTCCTAGTCTTGTTTCTGGTCTGCATTTCCTTGTCTTGTGTCTGTGTTCTTTATTAGTGGCTGCTAAGCCCTGCCGGCTGCCTGCACCCAGTGGCTGAACTCCTGGTGAAGGGTGGTCAAGTGCAGGTGAAGCCTTGCTCCAGTCCTGTGTTCCAGTCCAAGTGTTCTTTTCCATTGTGTTCCTGCTTTGCTTATCCCTGTCTGCAGTCCATGCTTTGTATGTGTGTTAGCCTAGTGCTGGTTGGGGTGGTTTTGCCTGCCACTGCCGCTCCTTGGCAGCGGCCCAAGGGCTCACAAACCTAGTTGCTGCTTTGAGACCTGACAATAAGAAACTCTACTGGAAATTGGAGAGTCATGGGATAAGAGGTAGTGACCTATTGTGGATTAAAACTGGTTAAATGATAGAAAACAGAGAGTAGGGCTACCTGTTTAGTATTCTCAATGGAGAAGGGTAGATGGTGGGGTTCCACAGGAGTCTGTGCTGGGACCGCTGATTTTTTTAATTAATATTTTATTTATTAAATTTACTATATGATCAGACTCAGGAAAGATGTCAGGAAGTATTTCTTCACGGAGAGGGTGGTGAACGCTTGGAATGCCCTCCCGCGGGAGGTGGTGGAGATGAAAACGGTAACGGAATTCAAGCATGCGTGGGACAGGCATAAAGGAATCCTGTGCAGAAGGAATGGATCCACAGAAGCTTAGCTGAAATTGGGTGGCGGGGGGAAGAGGGGTTGGCGGTTGAGAGGCTAGGATGGGGGAGGGCAGACTTATACGGGGTCTGTGCCGGAGCCGGTGATGGGAGGCGGGACTGGTGGTTGGGAGGCGGGAAATACTGCTGCACAGACTTATACGGTCTGTGCCCTGAAAAAGACAGGTACAAATCAAGGTAAGGTATACACATGAGTTTATCGTGGGCAGACTAGATGGACCGTGCAGGTCTTTTTCTGCCGTCATCTACTATGTTACTATGTTACTATCAGAAGCAAAAATCTACTTGTACTGAAAAGTAAATTGGTTTATAATCGGAAAATATTAGGAAAAGAAACAAACATTTCTAATAACAAAATTGTTTTTTGCCAACTAATACTCAAGTCCACATTTGAGAGATTCAAAATATACAGATATGGATATTAACTAATATAAAGACAATAACTTTTACCAGGAATTCGTTATACCTGAGTACCATAATGATACCGCAAATACATCTTCTTAATATAATAAAACGCACCCTCAACGTTCTGAGGACAACGTTCTGAAGCCATGAAGCCTTCTGACGTCACTCCTAGGCTGAAGGTTTCGTGGATTCGTGGTGTGAAGCCTTCAAGCCAGCCAGCCGTCTCTGCCCCGCCCTCGCGTCAAACGTCATGACGTCGAGGGCGGAAAAAAAAACCCAAACAAATCCGGCAGCGAAGCGTCAGGGAAGGAGGCGGCGCTCCCGACGTCTAGCCTTCCCTTCGCTGTGTTCCGCCTTCTTCTGACGTCAAGGATGACGTCAAAAGAAGGCAGAACACAGCGAAGGGAAAGCTAGACGTCGGGAGCACCGCCTCCTTCCCTGACGCTTCGCTGCCGGAACCGCCAAGGAGGTAAATTTAAAAAGAAGAAAAAAAAAAGGGGGATGTTGGGGGGAGAGAAGAGGGTGGCCAGTAAAGAAGAACAATGGGAGCGGGAGGGCAGGGGAGAAACGACAGCATGGATGCGAAGGGGGGGGGGGGGGAAGAGGGCGGCCCAGGCTGGGACATGGGAGAGAGAGGAGCATGGATGCGAGTGGGGGTCATGGAAGGGAGAGAGGGGACTTGCTGGAAAAGGATGAATGGAGGTGGCAGGGGACAGAGGAGCATGGATGGGCATGGATTGGGAGGGCAGGGCTCAGGGAGAGAGGGGAATTGCTGGAAAGGGATGAATGGAGGCGGCAGGGGACAGAGGAGCATGGATGGGCATGGATTGGGAGGGCAGGACTCAGGGAGAGAGGGGAATTGCTGGATAGGGATGAATGGAGGGGACAGATGGGCATGGATGGATATGGATTGCAGGGCAGGCCTCAGGGAGAGAGGGGAATTGCTGGAAAGGGATGAATGGAGGCGGCAGGGGACAGAGGAGCATGGATGGGCATGGATTGGAAGGGCAGGACTCAGGGAGAGGGGAATTGCTGGATAAGGATGAATGGAGGGGACAGATGGGCATGGATGGATATGGATTGCAGGGCAGGGCTCAGGGAGAGAGGGGAATTGCTGGATAGGGATGAATGGAGGGGGCAGGTGACAGAGGAACATGGATGGGCATGGATTGGGAGGGCAGGGCTCAGGGAGAGAGGGGAATTGCTGGAAAGGGATGAATGGAGGGGGCAGGGGACAGAGGAGCATGGATGGGCATGGATTGGGAGGGCAGGGCTCATGGAGAGAGGGGAATTGCTGGATAGGGATGAATGGAGGGGACAGATGGGCATGGATGGATATGGATTGCAGGGCAGGCCTCAGGGAGAGAGGGGAATTGCTGGATAGGGATGAATGGAGGGGACAGGTGACAGAGGAGCATGGATGGGCATGGATTGGGAGGGCTGGGCTCAGGGAGAGAGGGGAACTGCTGGAAAAGGATTAATGGAGGGGGCAGGGGACAGATGGGCATGGATTGGGAGGGCAGGGCTCACACTCTCTCTCTCATATACAATGTCTTTCTGACTCTCACTCTCACACACTCTGTCTCACACTGTATCACATTCACTCTCTATGTGCCACACAGTCACTCACACACTCGCTTGGTCTCATACACTCACTCTCACAGAGAATCTGTGTCTCACACACACTCTCTCTCTCGCCCACACACACACACTCTCACACTGTGTCTCACATACACACTTGCACACACTCTCATTCTCACACACACACTCTCTCACAAACACACTCACACCCAGACTCAATCTCTCTCTCACACACTCACACTTTCACTCTGACTCTCAAACAGTCACTCTCACATACACTCTCCCAAACATACACACTCCGAGGAAAACCTTGCTAGCGCCCGTTTCATTTGTGTCAGAAACGGGCCTTTTTTACTAGTTTCTATTAAAGAGCAATTACCTTTCTCCAGTCACAATTCCTTTTGATGTTATAAAGGTTGAGAGCTGAATGGGATCAAAGAACACATATTTGTTTGCTTGGTGTTTAATAACGCATTTACAGGGGTTTCTAAGGAAAAAGGTTGCCCCCGTTTGGATTACCCCAGGTTTCTTCATTAAGAATCTTAGTTGTCTCTTCTGCGTATTTTTGGTAACATCAGGAAACACACTAATCTTCAATCCTAGGAAATTCTTCTCTCTATTCTGGAGAAATTATCTCAATAACCAATTTTTATGCAGTGTTAAAGCCACCGTTACAATCAGCGTTGATGGCGTTACCAATTCACTACCCGATGCCTCTAGAATCTCTGAAATATCAAGTGGGACACTAGGAGCTAATTGTGATTTTAAAGGCAAATAGTATATTTGCGCAAAAGGAGGAATTGCCTCTTCAGTTACTCCCAGAATTTCTTTAATATATCTCCGTAGCATATCTCTTGGGGATATCATAGGCTGTTTGGGACCACTGATTTTCAACATATTTATAAATGATCTAGAGATGGGAGTAACTAGTGAGGTAATTAAATATCCTGATGACTCAAAGTTATTCAAAGTTGTTAATCGCGAGGATTGTGAAAAATTGCAAGAGGACCTTACGAGACTGGGAGACTGGGCATCTAAATGGCATATGACGTTTAATGTGAGCAAGTGCAATGCGATGCATGTGGGAAAGAGGAACTCGAATTAAAGCTATGTAAAGAAAGGCTCCACATTAGGAGTTATTGACCAGGAAAGGGATCTAGACGTCATCATTGATGATATGCTAAAACCTCTTCCCAGTGTGCTGCTGCGGCTAAGAAAGCAAATTGAATGTTAAGTATTATTAGGAAAGGAATGGAAAACAAAAATGTGGACGTTATAATGCCTATATATCGCTCCCTGATGCGACTGCACCTCGAATATTGTGTTCAATTCTGGTCACTCCATCTCAAAAATGATATAGTGGAATTAGAAAAACTACAAAGAAGGGCGACGAAAATGAGAAAGGGTATGGGACAACTTCCCTATGAGGAAGGGGTAAAGCGGCTAGGGCTCTTCAGCTTGGAGAAGAGGTGGCTGAGAGGAAATATGATAGAGGTTTATAAAAGAACAAGTGTATTGGAACGGGTAAACGCAAATCGCTTGTTTACTTTTTCCAAACATACTAGGACTAGAGGGCACACAATGAAGCTACAAAGTAGTAAATTTAAAACACATCAGAGAAAATATTTCTTAACTCAACGTGTAACTAAAGTCTGGAATTTGTTGCCAGAGAATGTAGTAAAAGCAGTTAGCGGGGTTTAAAAAAGGTTTGGATGGCTTGCTAAAGGAAAAGTCCATATTTAATTATTAAAATGGACTTGGGGAAAATCTACTACTTAGAATAACTACTACTACTTATCATTTCTAAAGCGCTACTAGACGTACGCAGCGCTGTACACTTGAACATGAGGAGACAGTCCCTGCTCGACAGAGCTTACAATCTAATTAGGACAGACAAACAAGAGATAAGGGAATATTAAAGTGAGGATGATAAAATAAGGATTCTGAACAAGTGAATAAGGGTTATGAGTTAAAAGCAGCATCAAAAAGGTGGACTTTTAGCTTAGATTTGAAGACGGCCAGAGATGGAGCTTAAAATGCAGCATAAGATGTAGCATAAAATGTATTGTACTGTTTTGGGATCTTGCCAGGTACTTGTGACCTGGATTGGCCACTGTTGGAAACAGGATGCTGGGCTTGATGGACCTTCGGTCTGTCCCAGTATGGCAATATTCATGTACTTATATACCAAAGAAGGTCATCTAATGTCCGTGTATCCATGAACAGCTTTGTGCAGAGGGCCTTCTTCATGGTCTGGAAGGCTGTGTCCAACTCCGACATCAAATGCACCTTCTTAGTGACTGACTTTTGCAGGATACCGTGTTTCCCCGAAAATAAGACATCCCCCGAAAGTAAGACCTAGTAGAGGTTTTGCTTAATTGGTGAACATAAGGCCTCCCCCAAAAATAAGACCTACGTAGCAAAGTTTGAGGGAGGGAACCGCCGAGGTCGCTACCGCCCCCCCCTCCCGGAGTCGCCACCACCCACCCCCGGAGACGGCACCGCCCCGTCCACCCGGCCCGGGCCCTTTCATCGGTATTCAACTTACAGCGCCAAAACCGCAGCAACAGCAAGCAGATCAGCTTCAGCTCCCGTCGGCCTTCCTTCACTGCCTCTGACCCGCCCTCGCCGATGTGATGTCACACGTGGGCGGGACAGAGGCAATGAAGGAAGGCCAATGGGAGCTGAAGCTGATCTGCTTGCTGTTGCTGCGGTTTCGGCGCTGTAAGTTGAATAGCGATGAGAGGGCCGGGTGGAGGGGCGGTGGCGACTCCGGGGGGGGGGGGGGAGGGAGGGAGGTGAGGGCAGGAGACATGGGAGGTCTGAGAAGGAGGGGGGCCTTGCAGCTGGGAGGGAGGGGGGCTTGCAGCTTGGAGGGGCCTTGGAACTGGGAGTGAGTGTGGGGGGGGGGGGGCCTTGGAGCTGGAGGAGGAGGTGGGCCTTGCAGCTGGGAGGGACAGAGGGCCTTGCAGCTGGCAGGGAAGGAGGGGGGCCTTGGAGCTGGGAGGGGTGGACAGAAGGGGCCTTCAAGCTGGCTGGGAGGGAGGCACGGGGGGCCCTTGGAGCTGGGAGGGAATGGGGCCTTGGAGGGAGGGCAGGGGGCCTTGCAGCTGGGAAGGAGGGACTGGGGCCTTGGAGCTGTGAGAGAGGGACGGAGGGGGCCTTGCAGCTGGGAGGGACAGAGGGCCTTGCAACTGGCAGGGAAGGAGGGGGGCCTTGGAGCTGGGAGGGGTGGACAGAAGGGGGCCTTCGAGCTGGCTGGGAGGGAGGCATGGGGGGCCCTTGGAGCTGGGAGGGAATGGGGCCTTGGAACTGGGAGGGAGGGCAGGGGGCCTTGCAGCTGTGAAGGAGGGACTGGGGCCTTGTAGCTGGGAGGGAGGGACAGAGGGGGCCTTGGGCCTTGCAGCTGTGGGGGGAGGGGGGCATTAAATGTGAATTGCTCTTCATGAAAAAATAAGACATCCCCTGAAAATAAGACCTAGCGCATCTTTAGGAGCAAAAATTAATATAAGACACTGTCTTATTTTCGGGGAAACAGGGTAGCAAAGAGAAACTTTGACAAAAAGATTGCTTTGGTGGCAAAAACACATAGTAAAAACGTTTTTAGATATGTTAGAATCAAGAAGCTGGCAAAAGAATAAGTTGGACCGCTAGATGACCGAGGGGGTAAAAAGGGCACTCATGGAAGAGTAATCCTTAGTGGAGAGATTAAATGAATTATTTGCTTTGATCTTCACCGAAGAAGATGTGGAAATGGTATTCAGAGCTGACGAGTCAGAAAAACTGAATGAAATCTCTGTAAACCTATAAGATGTAATGATGCAATTTGTCAAATTGAAGAGTAGCAAATCACCTGGACTGGATGGTATTTATTCTGGAGTACTGATAGAATTGAAAAATGAACTTGTAGAACTATTGTTACTAATATTGGGAGGCGGGGATAGTGCTGGGCAGACTTATATGGTCTGTGCCCTGAAGAGGACAGGTACAAATCAAAGTAGGGTATACACAAAAAGTAGCACATATGAGTTTATCTTGTTGGGCAGACTGGATGGACCGTGCAGGTCTTTTTATCTACTATGTTACTAATATGCAATTTATCTTTAAAATCAAGCATGGTACTGGAAGATTGGAGGGTGGCCAATGTAATGCCAACTATTAAAAAAAGGTTCCAGAGGTGATCCGTGAAATTATAGACTGGTGAGCCTGATGTTGGTGCCGGGCAAAATGGTAGAGATAAAGAACTAAATTACAGAGCATATTCAAATGCATGGATTAATGAGTCAAAGCCAACATTGATTGGTGAGGCAAGATTTCCCTAATTTATTAAATTTCTTTGAAGGGGTGAGCAAACAAGTGGATAAAGGTGAGCCAGTTGATATTCTGTACCTGGATTTTCAAAAAGCATTTGAATAAGTACCTCATGAAAGACTCCAGAGGAAATTGGAGAGTCATGGGATAGAAGGTATTGTTTTATTGTGGATTAGAAATTGCTTAAAAGATAGAAAACAGAGAGTAAGTTTAAATGTTCAGTATTCTGATAGGAGATGTGTAGATAGTGGGGTTCCACAGGGGTGTGTGCTGGGACTGCTGTTTTTTAAACATATTTATAAATGATCTAGAGATGGGAGTAATTAGTGAGGTAATTAAATTTGCTGACACAAAGTTATTCAAAGTTGTTAATCGCGAGAGGAGTGGAGTGGAGTGGCCTAGTGGTTAGGAGTGGTGGACTTTGGTCTTGGGGAACTGAGGAACTGAGTTCGATTCCCACTTCAGGCACAGGCAGCTCCTTGTGACTCTGGGCAAGTCACTTAACCCTCCATTGCCCCATGTAAGCCGCATTGAGCCTGCCATGAGTGGGAAAGCGTGGGGTGCAAATGTAACAAAATAAAAATAAAAATTGTGTAAAATTGCAAGAGGACCTTACAAGACTGGGAGATTGGGTATCCAAATGGCAGATAATGTTTAATGTAAACAAATGCAAAGTGGTGCATATGGGAAAGAGGAACCCGAACTATAATAATATGATGCAAGGTTTCACATTAGGAGTATGCAACCTGGAAAGGGATCTAGGTGTCATTGTTGATGATACGTTGAAACCCTCTTCTCAATCTGCAGTGGTAGCTAAGAAAGCAACTGGAATGTTAGGTATTATTAGGAAAGGAATGGAAAACGAAAATGAGGATGTTGTAATGCCTTTGTATTACTCCATGGTGCGACCGCATCTCAAATACTGTGTGCAGTTCTGGTCACTGAATCTCAATATGGATATAGTGGAATTGGAGAATGTGCAGAGAAGGGCGACGAAAATTATAACGAGGATGGGACCACTTCCCTATGAAGAAAGGCTGAAGCAGCTGGGGCTCTTCAGCTTGGAGAAGAGATGGCTGAAGGGAAATATGATAGCAGTCTATAAAATAATGAGTGGAGTGGAACGGTAGATATGAATCGCTTGTTTACTTGCTCCAAAAATACTAGGACTAGAGTGCACGCAGTGAAGCTACAAATTAGTAAATTTAAAACAAATCGGAGAAAATATTTCTTCATTCAAACTGTAGTTAAACTATTGAATTTGTTGCCAGAGTATGTAGTAAAAGCAGTTAGCTTAGCAGGGTGTAAAAAAGGTTTGGATAACTTCCTAAAAGAAAGTCCATAAACCATTATTAAGCTGGACTTGGGGATAATCCACTGCTTATTTCTAGGATAAGCAGTATAAAATGTATTGTACTGTTTGGGGGTCTTGCCAGGTACTTGTAACCTGGCTTGGTCACTGTTGGAGAAACAGGATGCTGGGCTTGATGGACCTTTGGTCTGTCCTAGTATGGCAATGCTTATGTTCCTGTGTTTTTATTGATGAATGACTCTGCCTTCTCAGAGAACCACAGAATGAAATGTTGGTAAAAGTCAATTAGTCCCAGGAATACTTGCACTTTCTTCTTTGATTTTGACATGAGTACTTGCATGATTGTTTCCATCTTCCAGACCTCGGGTCTCACCTGCCCTTTTTTGACAGAATATTCCAGGTATTGAACTCCTTGACCTCCCTGAATGTATTTTTTAGGATTTGCCATTAATCTAGCTGTTCTCAGACTATGCAGGACTGCTTCCTATTGTATTAGATGGGTCCACCTGTTATTTCTATAGATTTCAATATCATCCAGATTGGTGGTCCCATAACCTGCAATGTGGCTTTAACAGGTGGTTGACAAGACTTTGACAAGATGATGTTGTTGGAGGTTGATGAAGGCCAAAGGGTGCGCTGTTAAGTGGAAAAGGTTGTCTTCTTGGTAGCTGGAGTGAGAGCTACCAATGCCGAGTTGAACTGGGCATCTCCCAAATGTTCAATTAATTCCTCAACCCTTGGCATCGGGTACACCTCAAGTTTAGAGGTGACGCTCACTTTAAGGAAATCTTTGCAGAACTGGATGTTCTTGTCTGTTTTAGACACCAATGCAGTAGGGGAGTACCAAGTATTGGTGGACTGCTCAATATTTCCTTTGCCACTTCCTGCTGACAGGCTTCTGAACCACCACTCCTGGGTCCTTGATTATATAATGGGACACGAAATGAATCTAGCCTGGTTTGCTGGTGAACACATCCGTATTCTGGTGGAGTAACTGCTGCAAGCCATCTTTCTGGGCAGCTGAAAGCTGGTCTCCAAATGGGACTTGCATTGGCTGTGGCTGTGTTAGGGCCGAAGTCATTTTCTTAGATCATGCCATGGTAACCGTAGCCCATCTCTTTGGTTGATTGATGTGATAGATTTATACTTTGGTTCTTCTGTCTGGTTAGGCCACTTTATAGTTGACAGGTTCAGTCTTTTCTGCTATCTCATAAGGCTCTTGCCACTTGAATAACAGCTTACTTTCTGACGAGGGCAAGAGTACTAAGGTTTGGTCCATCGTTTAGAAAGTTCTCTCTATAGCTGTCCGATTATATGTTTAAACTTGCTGAGGTATTGAGGGTGCCTGCACCATCTCTGGATGTGACCCAGCCCGTTCTGGAGGCACATGCTTTGCCTATAGGCGGAATCAGTGTTTATGCCTCGATGAGTGGCGGAGTCGCCACTGTCTGATGCAGTCACCCTCTTCATCACGGGAGAAAGTTGTCTCGAAGTGCAGGAGAGCTGCTGCACCATGGCACCCGTTTGCAGGGCCTGGTAAAGACTTAAGAAACTTATGAGGAATACTTCACTAAGTCTGAGTCTGATTGCTCCTGGGTGTCTGAAGAGGACACTGAAGTCTTTTCAGAGGAGTGGTCTTTGGGTTTGCCTTCTGACTCCTCCCTACCACAGGAAAGACACAAATCCCATCAAGAGGACTTCTCCTTTGCCAGTTTTTTGTGGGAGATGGTGGCCACTATCCCTTTTAAGTTAGTACTAGAGGGCTTGGATGAGCCCAGAGGTGAGTTAATTGTCTCCTGGACTATGATTCACACCTAGGGATGCTGTGAAGCTTCCTGTTCACAACATCCTTAAGTTGCACAAATGAGACATTGGGAGAGCCCTCTCTCTGTGCAGATCATTGCAATGGTGGACTCTATGTCTAGAGTCTAGGGATCTTCTGAATTTGAGAATACACAGCTGTCCCACCACTACATGGTGATGGAATTCACTCTAAAAGGCTCTAGAAGTTCAAATTCCTATGTCTTGGCTCCACCAGGAAAGAATGCTTGAATCCTGGATTACTTTGGGAGGAAATCTTTTCAGTTCTCATTTCCCACATTCATGCCTACCAGCTCTACACTAGCATGTACTTATGGTGGTTGGCAATGTGCTTGATTTCTCAGACACTCTCCCTTAGATGCAGGCCACTCAACTTCGCAAGTTGGCCAGTAAGCAGAAAGAGTACAGGAAACATCTGGTTATTTTTGATTCTTTTATCATCACATATAGGCTCTCTTCTTTGAATATTGGGATGCAGAGACTCTCCTGGCTGTATATGACTTGGATTTGAAACCTGCGATTCAGGAATAGCTAGTGTCCCTTGCCAGTGTAATAACCTTTTTGAAGATAAGGTGGAGGAAGTTATAGACCTCATCAGGATCAAGTCTCTTCTTCTACACCTTCCACCTCTTAAAGGTTTTATGGCAAGGGCAGAAGGAGTTCTTAGTATTCTAGTACTCTTCTGCTTCCCGCTCCCTGCATAGCCCCAACCTCAATGCTTCCATCTGCCTCAGCAACATGCTCAGAAGCCTGAGCCAGGCTCCCAATCGAAGCAGGAGATGAGCTTTTGACTGGCTCCAGGAGAGAATAGCTGCCATAAACATAACATATCAGACAACCAAGCGAAAGGAGGGAGGCTGAATTTTTTCTTTGAAAGGTGGCCTCTTATAAACTCAGACTGGTGGGTTCTTCAGACTGTCCGGGTGGTCTGCGCTGTCAGTTGGTATCGAACATCTTCATATGGCCCGCCTAGAGCATAAAAACTCAACTCTCAGTACCAGGAAGTCCTTGCAGAGGAAATCTCCCTTCTCATGGCCCACGTGGTCAAACCCATTTCACTAGGGAAAGAACTGATGGGATTCTATTCCAAGTACTTTCTTGTGCTCCATCCTAGACCTAAGGGGTCTGGACTTGATGGATGCTTACCCCCACATTCAGATACTCCCAAGCCACAGGAAGTATCTCAGATTTCGAGTAGGGAAACAATACTATCATTACTACATCCTACCGTTTGGCTTAGTGTCTGCTCCCAGGGTGTTTACGAAGTGTTCTGAAGTAGTCAAAGCATTGCTACACAGATTTGGGAGTCCATATGTATCCCTACATAAATGATTGGCTGGTCAAAAGTACATACTGGGATGGTGCTCAGGAGTCGGTTAGGAGTACTGGAGATACTAGGGTTCATTGTTGCGTACCCGAAGTCCCATCTACTCCCTGTTCAATGATTAGAGTTCATTGGAACCCTGCTAGATACAGTGCATGCTTGGTCCTGTGCCGAGGCCCTAGTGGCCATTGCCACTCAGGTTTCATTCAGCCAGTAAGTGTTGACTCAAAAGATGTTAAGGTTCCTGGGCCACTTGGCTTCCACTGTTTGTGACACTCATGGCACACTTCCACTTGAGAGGTGTTCAATGGGACCTAGCTTCTCAGTGGTCTCATGCCACTGGGAACCTAGCAGATGTCATCTCTGAATCTGTGGTTTCAACTCTGATGGATAATTTGGTCCAGTTTGAGCCTGGGACTTCCATTCCAAATATCTCCATCCCAGAAAATTCTGACGACAGATTCGTCCAGTCTAGGGTAGGGAGCCCAGGTACATGGTCTTCACATTCAGGAAGGGAATGGGACTTGATATACCACCTTCTGTGGTTTTGCAACTACAGTCAAAGTGGTTTTCATAGTATATATACTGTAGGTACTTATTTGTACCTGGGGCAATAGAGGGTTAAGTGACTTGCTGAGAGTCACAAGGAACTGCAATGGGAATTGAACCCAATTGCCCAGGATCAAAGTCTGCTGCACTAACCACTAGACTACTCCTCCATGCCTCGTCTGCTCAGGAGGCCAGTTACCAGTTCAACCTCCTGGAGCAGTGGACAATTTGGAATGCTCTATAGGCTTTCAGAGGTTGGCTGATGATCCAAATTATTCTCATTAGAATCAGAATACCATGTACTATCTAATCGAGCAGGGGGAACATGGGATCCTACCCCTTGTGTCAGGAGGCAGTCAGGATGTGACACTGAACTGTCAGCCATGGCATAATGCTTTGAGCTATGAACCTGGCTTTATAAGAAATATGTTCAATTTTATCGTATGTTGGATAGTTGTTCCTCTTCTGTGATGTTGACTGTACCTTTGAAGTTTAAGCAGCAACTTTTTAGCAAGCTTGAATTTTGTTTCCCTGAGGTGAAATTTCCTTCAGATTTGGGGGAGATTATTATTATGCCAATATAGAAAGATGGTAGGGAATCAGTGGGTTGGTCTCTAATTACAGAACAATTGCATCGATTCCTTTGTTAAATTAATGGAGTGCGTGGCAGCTTCTCAGTTGTCACAATATTTAGAACATCATGAGGTTCTTCATCCCTCCCAATCGGGATTTAGATCGAATTTTAGCACAGAGACTTTAGTGGGTGTTTTATTGGATACAGTTATGCTGTGGCTTAGCGAGGGGATGAAGGTATTGCTTCTTCAATTTGACTTATCAAGTGCGTTTGATTTAGTTGACTTTGAAATTCTCCTACAGATTTAGGACACATTTTCATCATAATAGAGTAGTTCTCCGTATTCACCCTAGGTTCCTTCCTAAGGTGGTGCCGGATTTTTATCTTAACCAGTCAGTCGTTCTGCCAACATTCTTTCCCAAACTTCATGCCCATCCTGGCCAGAGCACACTGCACTCTGTGGATTGCCTTGGCCTTCTATCTGGAGTGGATTAAAGCCACAGACAGTTCACCTAGCTTTTTGTTTCTTTAGACCTGAACAGGAAGGGGGCAGCCATTGGTAAATGCACTTTATCCAATTGGCTAGTGGACTGCATCTCCTTCATTTATTCTCAGGCTGGGCTAACCCTGGAGGGGCATGTCATGGTCCACAGTGTCAGGGCTATGGCTGCATCGGTAGCTTCCGTGAGGTCAGCCTTCATTGAAGAGATTTGCAAGACTTGAAGTTGTCTTCAGTCCTTACATTCACATCCCATTACTTGACACAATAGCCAGTTTGGGCATATAGCCCTGCAGAATTTGTTTGGTGTCTAGAATCCAACTCCACCCTCCTAGTTCCATTCTTTTCTGTTCTAGGCTCCACCTCCACAACTGTCTTTTTTGTTCTTAGGTTTATTGGTTCTAATTGGCCTTGCCGTTACAAGTCCCTATTGACTGTTGTTTGTTTTCGGTGAACCTGGTGGCTAGGGATTCCCCACATGTGAGAATCTACTACTACTACTACAAATCATTTCTATAGCGCTACCAGTCGTACGCAGCGCTTCACAATTTAACATGAAGAAAAGACAGTCCCTGCTCAAAAGAGCTTACAATCTAAATCAGGACAGACAGATAGGACACATAGGGAAGGGACTATTGAAGAGAGGAAGACAAGATAAAGGTTACGAGCAGGTGACAAGTTAGGAATTAAAAGCAGCATTAAACAGGTAGGCCTTTAGCCCGGATTTGAAAGCGGCCAGGGATGGAGCTTGACGTAATGGCTCAGGGAGTCTATTCCAGGCATAAGGTGCGGCAAGATAAAAGGAACGGAGTCTGGAGTTAGCGATGGAGGAGAAGGGTACAATTAGGAGAGATTTGCCTAGTGAACGGAGTTCCTGGGAAGGAGTGTAGGGAGAGATGAGGGTGGAGAGGTAGTGAGGGGTAGCAGAGTGAATGCACTTATAGGTTAATAAGAGAAGCTTGAACTGCATACGGAAACGGATAGGGAGCCAGTGAAGTGACTTCAGAAGAGGGCTGATATGGGCATAGCGACTGTCGAAATATTAATCGTGCAGCAGAATTTTGAACAGATTGAAGAGGAGAGAGATGGCTGAGTGGAAGACCGGTGAGAAGCAAGTTGCAGTAGTCCAAGCGAGAGGTGATGAGAGTGTGGATGAGGGTTCTGGTAGCGTGCTCAGAAAGGAGAGGGTGAATTTTGGCGATATTATAGAGGAAGAAATGACAGATTTTAGCAATCTGTTGAATATGTGCAGAGATGGAGAGGGAGGAGTCAAAGATGACCCCAAGGTTACGAGCAGATGAGATAGGAAGAATAAGCGTTTTGTCGACAGAAATAGAGAGTGGGGGAAGGGGAGAGGTTGGTTTAGGTGGGAAGATAAGGAGCTCAGTTTTGGACATATTGAGCTTCAGGTGACAGTGAGACATCCAGGCAGCAATGTCAGACAGACAGGCAGATATCTTGGCCTGGATTTCTGCTGAGATTTCTGGTGTGGAGAGGTAGATCTGGGAGTCATCAGTATAAAGGTGATATTGAAAACCGTGGGCTGAGATCAGAGCACCAAGGGAGGGAAGTATAGATGGAGAAAAGGAGAGGTCCTAGGACAGATCCTTGAGGTACACCCACTGAGAGCGGGATAGAGGAGGAGGAGGAGGATCCACCAGAGTAGACACTAAAAGTATGCTGAGAGAGATAAGAAGAAAACCAGGAAAGAGCAGAGTTCTGAAATCCAAGTGAGGACAGCGTGCCAAGGAGTAGGCTGTGATCAACAGTGTCAAAAGCAGCAGAAAGATCGAGAAGGATGAGTATAGAGTAGAGCCCTTTGGATTTAGCCAGGAATAGATCATTGGAAACTTCAGAAAGTGCTGTTTCAGTTGAATGAAGGGGGCGAAAGCCATATTGGAGTGGATCAAGAATAGCTTGAGAAGAAAGAAAGTCAAGGCAGCGACGGTGGACAGCATATTCTAGTATCTTGGATAAGAAAGGGAGGAGGGAGATGGGGCGATAGTTGGGAGGAGAGGTAGGATCCAGAGAAGGTTTTTTGAGGAGTGGGGTGACTACGGCATGTTTGAAGGCATCAGGGACAGTTGCAGTGGAAAGTGATAGATTGAGGATATGACAGATGAAAGGGGTGACAGCAGGGGAGATAGTGTTGAGTAGATGAGTGGGGGATAGGATCAGAGGGGCAGGTGGTTAGTTTTGAAGATGAAAGAAGAAGTAAAGTTTCTTCTTCAGTGATTTTGGAAAAGGAAGGAAAGGAGGCAGGCAGGGGTAAGAGTATTGAGAGAGTGGACTAAGGGAAGTGGGGGTGGAGGAGAGCTGGTTGCGAATTCAAGTTTAATTTTGTGAACCTTATCGTGAAAGTAATCAGCCAAAGGCTGGGGAGAAAGTGAAGGGGGAGTTGGAGGAGAAGGCACTTTGAGGAGAGAGTTTAGCGTGGCAAAGAGACGTTGAGGGTTTGAACCAATAGAGTTAGTCAGTTGGATATAATAATCCTGTTATAATAATCTAATAATCTGTTATAATCTAAGTCCTGCTTGTCCTTGGAGAAAGCAAAGTTACCTGTAGCAGGTGCTCTCCGAGGATAGCAAAACTAGAATTCGCACAAACCCTCCTGCCTTTCCTAGGAGTTGCATTCTTGGATCAGAGTATTTTGACGAAGACCTTGTATTCGACCAGAAAGAGAATGTTTCAGAGACATTAGCCCTTCTCAAACAGATCTGGAATCAAAATTTTCAGGTCTTGCCAATATTGAAACAACTGGATTCCTGCACTCCTTCAGCTCATTTTTGGGGACAAAAGCGTTGCATGCTGTTCTGGCAGGTCTCCCTCATGCCCAGCAACTCTGCTTCTTGTAGATTGTAAATCTCAAGCAGTTTCACTCCAGACACACCCAGCTTCCATCTCTTTCTGAATGGTACTGTTTGAGCAAAACAAGCACCATGCAGCACTCTGTGTGTTCCTATATAACAAAGTTATATGGGATTATAATACATGGCACTAGCCAGCATTAATAAACTGACTTCTAAAATGCAGACTCAAGCTTATTCTGTCTTTCAGCGCAAAGCCTATTATTTGCTGACGCTGTGACCTTGCATACAGACGAAGACTGCTGACAAGGTTGTTATCATCAGTGTCATAGCCAGAACATCCAAGGACTCTTGGATTACCTTTGCAGCTGGAGAGACGATCTGGCTAGTAAATTGCACATTGTTTATGAAACCCCAGCTTCTTATCATGGTGACTCCTTCAATGTGGTGCCAGTGAGACTTTCAGTTGTCCATTGAAGCCACAATATTTGGGGTAAACAAAGGTATGTGTGTGTCATCCCCAGGCCAGAATGTACATCATTAGCACAGCTGCAGCCCATGATTTCTATATAAAAAGGGTCTCTTATCTGAGGCAAGATGGCTGCTGACATTCCATCCAAGGAGCAGACTGCACTGAAGCTGATTGAACATCTGAGGAACACGCTGCCACCAGCTAGAAGTCTGTTTCAGGTTATATGTGTGCCATGTACTTTTGTATAAGTGCTGTGGGCTCAGTGAGACTCTCTTACTTAGGAGTCAGGGATTTGTGTGTGTTTACTTTGAGCTGTTATATGATAAGATTTCCTGTGCCTTTATTCTTGCCTTCGTTGCACATTTTCTTTGCTTCTATTGTAAATAAATGCACACTTTATTTTTATAATATTTAATTGTGGAGTTCTTTCTATTATTTAGGGTGGATCTAAGGATGAGAGGGAACACATTTGCTTCTGACACTTCACTCGCTAAGGCTAGTATTACCAGACACCTATTACTGTTAGAATTTATGCTAAGTGTCAGGTACCCCAATAACACCCTAAAAGGGTTGTATCTGTATATGCCCATAATACCACTAACTGCCAACTTCAAACCTCCCAAATTCGCTGGGGGCAGTTCAGGCAGACTGGAGACATGCTCTCCCACTGGCAATGCAGGAGGCGCCCATACCTCAGGATTGAGAGAGACTTTCAGTTCAAGGGAATTCTTGGTGTCTCCGTCCATACCAGTAGCTCACAGCAAACCTCCCAAGGCTACCAATTTCGCTATGGACCAAACAACAAACATGTTCATTGGTCCAGTTCAGACAGAATCCAGCTAAGGTGTTGAAGTCTGCTCCTTGCCTTTCTTTTTGCACCTCATTAACAGGAAGAAGGTAAGGAAACTTCTTTTTCGGGAGCAATGGTAGCAGCAGGTGAGTCTCTGCATCAGCATTCCACCATCCTGAATCTGCTCTAGCTACCCAGCTTTTCACATTGGCCTTTAATGTTCCCCCTTACTTTTAGGAGTGACAAGAGAATTTGAAGAATTATGTTCCTTTCTTTTAGAGAGTATGAGTACTTTTCGCTATAATTGTGGCACGCAAGAGGCACTCCTTCCTCTTGTAAAGTGTTGTCAGTCTGTGAGTTGCTCTCAGAATGAACACAACAGTGTTTAGAAAGCATTAAGGAGTGTGTAATGCCAAATTTTTCTTGAAATTTATGAAGCCAATATCTCTTGATCTACCAAATTATAATTTCCTTGGAAAGGGAACATTGAAAAAAATGACGAAGTATTCTTTTATGGGGGCATTTAAGCCTAGCAAAATTGTTTTTTTTTAGCTTGCTTTTCTGAACTTGCTCCTTCTTTGAGAACTTGTGTTGTCTCAGACTCGGGTGGAGTTTTGATAAGATCTTAGCTAGAATCCTAGCATCCATACGAGAGAACCTTATGGTCAGAACTTGAAGGAGGCTTAGATTTTGCATAAACTGTTGGCCCAGTTAACCTTGAATATATACATGGGTTCTCTGCATAGTATAAAACGGAGACCCACCAAATTTCCCCATAGTCAAACTCTTAGCATGAAGAAGTACTTTTAAAAGAACTTTGCTTATTTTGAGGTGAATTTTGTTGAACCTGTTCTATTATGAAAGATGTTGTTTTTACTCCAAGTATTTCTTGACATCAAAAAGATGGGGGGGATATGTTGCATTGTAGTTCTAAGAGCCTTGAAGAAGTTTTCTTTAAGAGAAAACTTCAGAATGCTTTCACTGGATACCTTCTATTCAAAAAGGGAATTGGCTATCTTCTCTAGATCTTTACACCCACACAAAGATACATAGTAAAGAAACAACTTCTATGGAATTGCATCCTTACCTTTGGCTAGTCTCTGCTTCACAAGAATTCATAAAATGCTGTAATTTGGTAGCTTCTGTACAAATTGGGAGCTCTAAGAGAAGAGGACTTTTCTCTGGACATTTTTCCTTGGGTTATAAAGGAGGAATTGTAGGTTAGTGATAGGCAGAATAAAAATATAAAAAAGCAAATTTTATCAACTAATCTCCATAGTCTTTTCCCCTTAGTTTTAAAACTTGAACTTTGTACCACAGCATTAACAGATAGACTCTAGCAGGCACTGCAGGATCTAGTTTAGTCTTCCCACCTAACCCTAGGACAACTCTTCATTTATAGTCAGTTATTGTAATTAGGATAACAAGCAAGGAGTGCTCTTACAGAGTTTTAAATACATTTCATTACCATCTAAGAAGGAAACACTAAATAAATCACACAATATACCAAATAAATTAAAAGTCTGAAGCCAAGATGGCCACTACCTAATGGTCACGGACCATGGCTCCGAAGACCCTAACCATATAATCAGTTCGGAGGCCAGCTGGGAACGAGCGTCCGACCCCCAAATGGACCAACGGAATGACAGCCGATGGCTGCTGGTCGATGGCCCCGTCCGAGGGATTCGTGCAACCTCGTGGCTCCCTCCCAGGTAGGCCTCCTCCTAGGTAGGACTGTGGGCCGAATCGCTGGTCGCGAGCTGGATCGCAGGAGTCGCCAAAGACCGCGGCTGATTGGATCTACCCCCAACAAGGCCAGCAGTTCAGTCTTTCCTGCCCTGCCAGCCTTAACACCCGTCCGCCGCACCAAGCTTTAGTGCCACCGACCACCCGCCTGCCAGCATCCACCCTGGCATTGTCCGCCGACGATCACCTCCCACGTTGCCAGCCACCTGCTGCCTGTACCCGCAGCCACCCGCGCCTGCACTCACCTCTTTACCACCGGCACTCGCCGCGGTCCTCTCCTACACAGCTGATTGGGCCATCCCCGCCACAAACTGAACTCAGAATCGACCGACAGAACGTGGGAGCAGAGAGCGACACACGTTGGGCTGTGGAGGTGGATGAGAATGGCAGAGGGGAACAGGAGAGAGGTGTAGACACTGGAGACGACCACCGGTGTGCAAGGTGAACGACACGAGGCCCGGAAGAACACGTGGCCGGCCGACGCTACCCACCACTCATAACATCTGCCAGGTGAGATTTGGCTAACAGAGAGCCGGTTAGAAGAATTGTAACCGGCCCCAAAGAGCAACTAACAGACCACAACTAAAGCCGTTTAGGATATATCACCTGCTTTGTCCTCACACTCGGCCAAAGGAGAAATAGAGGAGCGAGAGGGACCCGATAGACTGGTAAAGCGCATGGCCAATCAGCAGTACCAGGTCATACGAGTCACGACGATTTGAGAGGGGCCCCGAGCACTGGGAGCAAGAGAACCCATCCCCAGAAATCATAAATAAATAGAACTAGGCTCACCACACTGCACCAAAGACCACAGAACTGAAGCCACAATGAATACCATCAAAACTTTCCTAGCAATCTACTCCCTTTCGCTAATCCACAAAACACTCACCAAACCACTCGCAGATAACACAATACCCATACTGTACAATCATTAAAGACCAAACAGATACACTACATCCCACCACACCAACAACAACCAAAATGAAAGAAAAACACAAACAAACGAACACCCACAACAGAAAGGAAAGAAAGGTCCAAAAAAACCCTCACAAACTATGAAAAGACAATTGACAAAAGTCCACATAACACCGAACAAAAGACCCATACCATAAAATACAAGTAGGCTACTTTAATGCCAGATCTGTAGTAAACAAGACATCAGTAGTAACAGACTGGTTTACGTCAGAAAAACTAGATCTACTCTTCATCACTGAAACATGGATCCATAATCCAGAAGACCCAATCATACTAAATCTATGCCCTCCAGGATACAAAATCACTCACTGGACCAGAAAGGAAAAGAGAGGCGGAGGCATAGCGCTTATATACTGATCCCATCACCATCGAAACCACAGGCGAATCCATAACATCCCAACTCGAAATAGCCTCAATCAGAATCCAACATAAAACCCTACTCGACCATCTAAACTATGTCCTGTTCTACTGACCACCATGCAATTGGAAAGAAATCCAACCAAACGTCATGGACTTCATTTCAAATACTTGCGTTTCCAACTCTAATATACTAGTTTTAGGAGACATCAACCTCCACCTAGAAGACCCAAACTCTACCAACGCACGTGACTGCAAGGACTTCCTTCACTTATGTGCTCTTAATTGGCCACACATGCAAACAACCTACGCGAAAGGGCATACACTTGACCTCATCTCGCATAAACTGTTTACGGACCAAAACCTAATAATAACAGAAACCAAATGGACAGAATCACCATGGACTGACCATTACAAACTAAACTTAACCCTGAAATGGCGAAAAAAGGGTTCCACCCACAAACGAGAACATTTATTTATTTTATTTATTTTAGTTACATTTGTACCCTGCGCTTTCCCACTCATGGCACGCTCAATGCGGCTTACATATACAGGTACTTATTTGTACCTGGGGCAATGGAGGGTTAAGTGACTTGCCCAGAGTCACAAGGAGCTGTGCCTGAAGTGGGAATCGAACTCAGTTCCTCAGTTCCCCAGGACCAGAGTCCACCACCCTAACCACTAGGCCACTCCTCCACTCCACATACAACCTATAACACGAGAGGACAAACAGATGCAGAAACTTTCTGGAAACAGGTATACAATAATGATTGGACAGCACAAACGGACTCCACACACTACCTCTCAGATTGGGATATAAGATGTAGACACATATTAGACGAAATATCACCTTTACGAACAAGAACCTCACACAGACATAACCCGACATAACCCAATACCATGGTTCAACGAGGAACTGAAACAAAAACACAATCAAGGAAACTAGACCGCATGGAAAAAAAAATAAAAGATGAATATACACTCAACACATGGAAACTATTATAAAGAAAATACAAATATGCAATAAGACAGCAATAAGATAGCTACGTCATGCAAGGTTCCACGTTAGGAGTTACGGACCAAGAAAGGGATCTGGGTGTCGTTGACAATACACTGAAACCTTCTGCTCAGTGTGCTGCTGCGGCTAGGAAAGCGAATAGAATGTTGGGTACTGACATGAGAGCGCCTCTTACCTCAGTGTGAAAGCGCTGCAGGCAGCAGCAGATCACTCTACTGCTGCCTGCAGCGCTTCCACACGGAAGTGAGTTGCTGTCATGTCAGTGCAGGGGGCCCGATACGGAGGGGGGCGGGAGTGTCGGGGATGGGGGGGGGGGGTGCAGGTTGGTGCGCCGGCGATGTTGCTTCGTCTCCAGGGCAGGCTGCAGCGGCAGCGTCTGTTTCTTTCTCTGTTCCGCCCTCTAACGTCATCACGTCTTGACGCGAGGGCGGGACAGAGAGGGAAGTCTCTACTGCACATTTGCGGGTGAGTCGGTCACTTGTCATTTATATGTTTGATGTATTTATATGTAATAGAAAATACTACAAAACTAAAATAGGGCCGGAATACAAAGACACGAAAAAACTATATCATCTTGTGAACAAACTACTAGACATAAAACCGGTCACCACAACAAATACTGACATCCCATCTGCAGACAACCTTGCCAAATACTTCAACGAAAAAATTGTAAATCTACGCATCTCTGCCTCAGGACAACACGGACATCGAAACCTTCATCAGTAAACTGGACCCACCACCTGGTGAATACATAGCGAACCAAATTTGGACAAAATTTGCCCTCCTCACTGCCGACACAGTTACCCAAGCGATCAAGAGGTACTCCAATAGTCGCTGTCAACTGGATATCTGTCCCAGCTACCTATTAAAATCTGCCTCCTATCGCTTCATAACAGACCTCATATCCCATTTAAACTTCATGCATCAACAAGGTACCTTCCCTAAAGAAAAAGGCAACATCCTACTCACCCCAATACCAAAAGACATCAAGAAAATAAATGACATCACCAACTATTGTCCAGTAGCATCCATCCACTGGTAGTCAAACTAATGGAAGGCTTGGTAACCAAACAACTTAATGGCTACATGGACAAATTCACAATATTACACGAATCACAATCAGGATTCCGCCCCTTACACTGCACCGAAACAGTACTACTCACCCTATTAACTAAATTCAAGCAGGAAATAGCAATAGGTAAAAGCATACTTCTACTACAATTCAACATGTCCAGTGCATTACTACTACTACTACTTAACATTTCTAAAGTGCTACTAGGGTTACACAGCGCTGTACAGTTTAACAAAGAAGGACAGTCCCTGCTCAAAGGAGCTTACAATCTAAAGGACAACATGTGCAGACAGTCAAATTGGGGCAGTCTAGATTTCCTGGATAGAGGTAAAATGGTTAGGTGCCGAAGGTGACATTGAAGAGATGGGCAAGGATTTAAAGATGGGCAGGGAGGGGGCTTGGCGTATGGGCTCAGGAAGTTTGTTCCAAGCATAGGAAGAGGCAAGGCAGAAAGGGCAGAGCCTGGAGTTGGCGATGGTGGAGAAGGGAACAGAGTGGAGGGATTTGTCCTGTGAGCGGAGGTTTTGGGTAGGAGCATACGGGGAGATAAAGGTAGAGAGGTAGTGAGGGGCTGCAGATTGAGTGCAGTTGTAGGTTAGTAGGAGAAGCTTGAACTGTATGCGGTACCTGATCGGAAGCCAGTGAAGTGAATTGAGGAGAGGGGTGATATGAGCATATCGGTCTAGGCGGAAGATAAGACGTGCAGCAGAGTTCTGAATGGATTGAAGGGGGGATAGATGGCTAAGTGGGAGGCCAGTGAGGAGTAGGTTGCAATAGTCAAGGCGAGAGGTAATGAGAGAGCATTCGACATGGTCAATCATAACATACTGCTAAGACTCCTAGAGTATTTTGGAATCAGCGGAAACATACTCAAATGGATCAAGAGCTTCCTAACCACTAGAACATATCAAGTAAAAGCTAGCACAAATATATCATCACCTTGGCAACCAGAATGTGGAGTATCGCAAGGATCATCATTATCACCGATCCTTTTCAACCTCATGATGACCCCACTAGCCAAGTCCTTAGCCAGTCAAGGCCTCAACCCATTCATATATGCTGATGATGTCACAATTATGTCCCCTACAAACACGACCTGGCAGAAATCTCCAATGAAATCAAGCTCAGTTTGAACATCATGGATTCATGGGCAAATGCTTTCCAACTAAAACTCAACGCAGAGAAAACACACTGTCTCATAATCTCATCCCAATACAACACATATAAACCCACAAACATAAACACCCCAGGTTATATGCTTCCTATTGCAGACAGTTTGAAAATCCTTGGAGTAACATTTGATCGGAACCTCTCACTCGAGAATCAAGCGAAATCCACCATAAAGAAAATGTTCTACTCAATGTGGAAACTTAAACATGTGAAACCATTCTTCCCAATGGAAATATTTCGCAACTTCAATCAATGGTAATAAAGCCATGCAGACTACTGCAATGGAATCTACGCGGGCTGTAAAGAACAGATTATAAAGATACTCCAGACCGCCCAAAACACAGCAGCCAGGCTTATATTTGGCAAATCGCATTTTGAAAGCGCCAGACCTCTCCGAGAAAAACTGCACTGGATCCCAATCAAAGAATGTATTGCTTTCAAAATTTGTTCCTTGGTCCATAAAATTATCTACGGCGAAGCCCCTGGATACTTGGAGGACCTCATAGACCTGCCAACCAGAAACACAACAAGATCAGCATGAACATACCTGAATCTCCACTACCCAAACAGCAAAGGACTCAAATACAAATCAACGTATGCATGCAGCTTCTCCTATTTAAGCGCACAACTATGGAACGCACTGCCAAAAATAGTAAAAACAATGTACGCCCACCTAAAGTTCCGGAGAAAACTAAAAATGAACCTGTTCCAAAAGGCATACCCCACCGACCCAACATAAAAACAAGAGTACCTGTCATACAACAACACCAGGAACGAAATGGACTCACCCCAACTCTCCCTCTTCTTACCTAATGTTCCCCCAATGTATCTACCATATATGATCCCCATTGTGCCACAACCACACCTTGTCCTTATGTATACTTTATATTTGTTCAGACTGGAACCGGCAAATCGCCGCTACGGTACTATGTAAGCCACATTGATCCTGCAAATAGGTGGGAAAATGTGGGATACAAATGTAACAAATTAAATAAAATAAATATTAGGCTAATATCCTTAGTATTTTTGAGTTTTTCAATAATTTAAAACTTGCTAAAGTATTAAGATGGAGTCAGCAGTCCAGCAGGGAGAGGGGTACTATCCCGTCTTTTGCATTGAGTGTTACATGTATGATTATCTCCCACTTGGTGAGCGGTTATATGTGTGTGCCCGATGCAATGAGCTCCTAGCTCTCAGAGAACATGTCCATTCTCTTGAGGCTAGAGTACCAGACTTGGTGGAACTGAGGGAGACATAGGTACATAGAGGAGACCTACAGGGATGTTGTAAAGAAGTCCCATTTCAAGTCTGGTAGCCCCTGTGCTACCTTGAAGTAGGGAGGTCTCCTAGAAGGAGAGCATCACCCTGGTGAAGTAGGAAATACTCCTGTAGCCAGGACCTGCCCACCAGGGGATGTACTATCCTCTTGCACTGAGGATATGTCTCCAAGTGCTACCCAGGAGGAAAGAGCTAGGACAGCTGTTGTAGTTGGTGATTCGATCATTAGGCATATAGATAGCTGGGTGGCTGGTGGACCTGAGGATCGCCTGGAGACTTGCCTGCCTGGTGCGAAGGTGGCAGACCTCATGCATCACCTACATAGGATTTTAGATAGTGCTGGGGAGGAGCCGGCTGTCTTGGTACATGTGGGTACCAATGACATAGGAAAATGTGAGAGAGAGGTTCTGGAAGCCAAATTTAGACTATTAGGTAGAAAGCTCAAATCCAGAACCTCGTAGCATTTTCTGAAATGCTACCCATTCCACACGCAGGGCCCAAGAGACAGGCAAAGCTCCGGAGTCTCAATGCGTGGATGAGACGATGGTGTAGGGAGGAGGGTTTTAGATTTGTTAGGAACTGGGCAACATTCTAGGGAAGGGGGAGCCTATTCCGAAAGGATGGGCTCCGCCTTAACCAGGGTGGGACCAGGCTGCTGGCATCGGCTTTTAAAAAGGAGATAGAGCAGCTTTTAAACTAGAAACTGGTGGAAGGCCGACAGTCGCTCAGAAGCACATGGTTCGGGATAAGGTATCTTTCAAAGATATCACCAAAACAGTGAAGATAGGGTATCCTGATAGTGAGGTTGCAAAAGAGACCATAGTAGATCAGATGTCCTTAAATAAAAACAAAAATCAGACAAAAGATTGCAAATTAATATTTATGTATTTATTTATTGCATTTGTATCCCACATTTTCCCACCTCTTTGCAGGCTCAATGTGGCTTACAATACATCATGAATAGTGGAAATACATGATAAGATAGATATATAGTATTACAAACAGATTTTGGGTGACATGATTATGATAAGACATGATAGTAGTCTAACAAGCAGATTAGCGAGGAGCGACAGCAGCAGGCAAAACCCACCAACCAACACTGGGCAAGCACACCGGCAGGGACTGCAGGCACTGCCCAGCGAACTGGAACACATGGACTGGAATCCCCCGGACTGGAGGACACAGGACTGGAACACTGGACTGCAATTCCCCGGACTGGAGGACACAGGACTGGAACACACACCGGACTGGAACACACTGGACTAGAGCGCACCGGACTGGAACACACTGGACTAGAGCGCACCAGACTGGAACACACACCGGACCGGAACACACACCGGACCGGAGCACACTGGACTGGTCCATACAGCTTCACCTGCGCTTGGCCACTACCCCCCCAAGGGTTGAGCCCTTGGGTTCGAGTGGCCGGCAGGACTTACCGGATACCGGATGACACAGGGACCAGGACTGGAAACAGAAGTACTCCTAAACCTAAACTGATCTACGTGCTCCCAAGCCCTAAACCAGCAGGAGAGTTCCTAACAGTAAACTGACAAAAGGACTTCCTAAGCCCTATACTAAACAGGAGCTCCTAAGCCCTGCTCAACAAAGGGACTTCCTAAGCCCTAAACTAACAGAGCAGGGAACTAAACACAAAGCTAACACAGGTACTACTAAGCACCAAGCTACAAGCAGAGCTCTACACTAACAAGCTAAACACAAAACTAACAAGCTACCTAAGCACTGCTCTAGCAAGCTAGATACAAAACTAACAAGGAGATTCCTAAGCCCTACCCTAGCAAGCGAGACACAAAACTAACAAGGTGTTTCCTAAGCACTAATCTGGCAAGCTAGACACCAAACTAACAAGGTGCTTCCTACAGCACCAAAACCCAAACAGCAAAGACTGCAATGCTCCCAATAGCACAAACACCAGAAGTACTTCTAACAGCAAAATCTGTAGTGTTCCTAACAACACCAAACCCTGAAGTACTTCTAACAGTAACAGAGCTTCCAAAGCCCTACACACAGCAATGCTTCCAAAACCAAGAGGGAAAAGCAGGGGAACCACAAGGGAAAAGCAGGAAAGCTAGGCACACAGACACCAGTGCACACTGCACTAACACTAACCTGGACCTTAGCAAAAGCAAGCAGGGAAACTAGACACAAAGTCAGAAGTGCACACTGCACCACCCTACCTAAAGCAAACACCACCGTTGCGAAGGCTCTGAAGGAAAGAACACCACTTCCTTATCAAGGCCCTCCCTGATGATGTCACACTCCCTAGACCCAGGCAACAGCACACTGACCCAGAGTGCACACTGAAACCCATAAAGGCCCAACCCACACCAATGCAGCACCGTGAAGCACTTGAAGCCAGTACACCCAAAGAGAGGTAGAGCTAACTCAGTCCACACACACAGCTGTAGTAAAGTGAAACAATTAGCCCCATGCTGCTGGAAGCTGCCAGCACAGAGAGAGAGAGCCAGCTACTCAGAAAGGACAGACAAAAGAAACAGAAGCCAGCTAAGCTGACCACCAGGAAAAAGGTAAGTTTGAGCAGGGTTATGACCACAATCATAACATTAGGCCTTTGCAGTTGGGGAAGTGAAGATAGAGGAATGTGCGAGATGATTTTTTAGCATTCCTGGGTGGTAGGTCTATCAGGTCTGACATGTAGGCTGGGGCATCCACGTGAATGATTTTGTGAACTAGGGAGCATATCTTGAACGTGATGCGTTCTTTGATTGGGAGCCAGTGTAGCTTTTCTCGTAGGGGTTTGGCACTTTCATATTTTATTTTACCGAATATGAGTCTAGCTGCAGTGTTTTGGGCTGTTTGGAGTTTCTTGATTATTTGCTCTTTGCAGCCAGCGTATAGTGCGTTGCAATAGTCTAGATGACTGAGGACCATTGATTGCACCAGGTTACGGAAGATGGACCTTGGGAAGAAAGGTCTTACTCTTTTTAATTTCCACATTGAGTGGAACATTTTCTTGATTGTGTTTTTCATATGGTTCTCAAGTGTTAGGTGTTGGTCAATTGTGCCTCCCAGAATTTTTAGGGTGTCTGACATTGGAAGATTCAGTTTAGGTATGTTAATGGTGGTGAATTTATTCGTGTTGTGTTGAGAGGTGAGTATTAGGCATTGGGTTTTTTCTGCATTGAGTTTCAGCTGAAATGCATCCACCCATGAATGCATGATTTGTAAACTTTGGTTGATTTCATTGGAGATTTCCTTTAGATCTTGATTAAATGGGATGTAGATCGTTACGTTGTCTGCGTATATGTATGGGTTGAGATTTTGGTTTGATAATAGTTTGGCCAAGGGTATCATCATTAAGTTGAATAGAGTCGGTGAAAGGGGGGATCCCTGTGGGACTCCGCATTCAGGTATCCATGTGGCTGATGTGGTCGATTTGGATGTCACTTGGTATGATCTTGTGGTTAGGAACCCCTTGAACCAGTTGAGAATGTTGCCTCCGATTCCAAAGTACTCGAGGATATGTAGTAGTATGCCATGGTCAACCATGTCGAAGGCGCTGGACATGTCGAATTCTAGAAGTAGTATGTTCTTGCCAGTTGCAATCAATTGTTTGAATTTAGTCATGAGAGTGACGAGTACTGTTTCTGTGCTGTGGTTTGAACGAAATCCTGACTGGGAGTCGTGTAGTATTGAGAATTTGTATAGTATTGAGCATGATGTAAATAGGAACAAGAAACATAGTTTGAAATGTCTATATGTGAATGCCAGAAGCCTAAGAAATAAGATGGGAGAGTTAGAATATATTGCACTAAATGAAAAATTAGATATAATAGGCATCTCTAAGACCTGGTGGTAGTAGGATAACCAGTGGGATACTATCATACCGAGGTACAAATTATATCGTAGTGATAGGGTGGATTGAATTGGTGGAGGGGTAGCATTTTAAGGAATGGAAAACAAAAATGAGGACATTATAATGCTTTTGTATCGCTCCATGGTGCGACCACACCTTGAATATTGTGTTCAATTCTGGTCGCTGCATCTCAATAAAGATATAGTGGAATTAGAAAAGGTGCAGAGAAAGACGACGAAAATGATGGGATGGGTCGACTTCCCTATGAGGAAAGGCTAATGCGGTTAGTGCTCTTCAGCTTGGAGAAAAGACGGCCGAGGGGAGATATGATAGAGGTCTGTAAAATAATGAGTGGAGTGGAACGGATAGACGTGAATCATTTGTTTACTCTTTCTAAAATACTAGGACTAGGGGGCATGTGATGAAGCTACAAAGTAGTAAATTTAAAACGAATCGGAGAAACTTTTTTCTTCACTCAATGTGTAATTAAACTCTGGAATTCGTTGCCAAGGAAAAGTCCATAGACCATTATTAAATTGGACTTGGGGGAAAAATCCACTATTTCTGGGATAAGCAGCATGAAATGTTTTGTACTTTTTTTGGGATCTTGCAGGGTATTTGTGATCTGGATTGGCCACTTTAGGAAACAGGATGCTGGGCTTGATGGACCTTTGGTCTGTCCCAGTATGGCAATACTTATGTACTTATGTAACGGGTAGACGTGAAGTGTCGGTTTACGCTTTCCAAAAATACTAGGACTAGGGGCCTGCAATGAAGCTACAAAGTAGTAAATTTAAAATGAATCGGAGAAAATTTTTCATCACTCAACGTGTAATTAAACTCTGGAATTCGTTGCCAGAGAATGTGGTAAAGACGGTTAACGTAGCAGAGTTTAAAAAAGGTTTGGACGACTTCCTAAAGGAAAAGTCCATAGACCCTTATTAAATTGGGGAAAATCCATTCTCCGAGGACAAGCAGGCTGCTTGTTCTCATATGTGGGTTGACGTCCACGTCGGCCCAGGAATTGGCATTTTGCCAGGAAAATAAACAAAGTTTTGCTAGAGTCTTCTAGCGAGCATGCGCGGATGACTTCCCGCCTGTAGCGTGAATATGCTACTTCAGTGTTTTCTTGTCCGCGGCAGAGAGACAGCGTTTCTACACTGCTCTTCATTTTTGGCCCAGGAAAAAGAGTCTGAGACGTTTGCTAACTTTTCTTTTCTTTTCCCTCATTTATTTTTTTTTTTAAAACACTTCTCGTATTTTTCTTAGTTTTAGGCCTTTTATAAGGTTTCTTTCTTTTTCGACGCGACCGATTTTCAGGCCGCACGGCGGGCTCTTTCCTTTCTTTTGTGCCTTTTTGTTCTTTTTGGGGTACAATCGCGTTGTTTGATTTTGCTGAAGCCGTTTTCCCTTCCATGTCATCGAAGACACTCAGCGACTTCAAGCGTTGTACATGGTACAACCAGACTATCTCAGGTACCGATACCCATGCCTGGTGTATCCAGTGCCTTGGGCCCGACCATAGCCCAGCCCTTGAAGTCTTCGTATGAAGAAACGGACTCAAAAGTACATAAGTAATGCCATACTGGGGAAAAGACCAAAGGTCCATCGAGCCCAGCATCCTGTCCCCGACAGTGGCCAATCCAGGTCAAGGGCACCTGGCAAGCTACCGAAACGTACAAACATTTTATACATGTTATTCCCGAAATTGTGGATTTTTCCCAAGTCCATTTAGTAGTGGGCTATGGACTCAAGCGTCTCGAGAAGCCCAACGAGAAAAACTTTTTGGGTCTCAGTCCGGTCCTTTGACGTCGATATCGACATCGGTGCCGAGGTCGGCGGCGGCGGCATCGACTGCAGCATCGACGTCGGGAAGAAAGGTAATGGCTGCTCAGAGACCAACTCGCGCTGGGAGCAGTGAGGCGTCGTGTGGGTCTCCACCTGCCTCGAGGCCTCCTGTTAAGCAAGCTCCCCGGGACTGACCTTCATTGGACCTGGCTCTGAGGAGACGTGAGGATTCCACGTCTTCCTCATCGGTACCGAGGAGTCTCCATGACGGGTGTCGAGCGAAGGTGAAGAAGCACCGTCATCGTTCTCCGTCGTCACACGGTACCGGCAGCTCCAGGGCATCAATAGAGTCGGCACCCAAGAAGCGTCGGCGCCGAGAAGATCACTCCCCCTCGATACAGGAAGTGCCGATGCGTCGGTTTCCTAGCAGCCCAGTACCTGCTCCCGAGCCTCCACGGATTCTGACTCCGCCTGTCCCACCGACTCCGCAGCCCTCTCCGATGGCGGCTCTCAACGAACGCATCCGGGCCTTGTTTCCAGAACTTCTAGAGGGACTGCTGCGACAGTCAGCTTCGGTGTCAGGGGTGCTTGCGCCTTCTGTACCTGCTGCTGCAGCAGTGTCTGGCCCTTCGCCTGTGGACGGTGGCTGCCACCCATGTAGACTCCACTTCGACGTCGGTGGAGGGAGCTTCGCCGCAGTCGGACCGGGCATCAACCTCTCAACATCTCCATAGAGGACATCGTTCCTCGGCGTCAAGGCAGGGTCCAGTGTCGAAGCACGTTAACTTAGGTGGAGGTTGAGGATGAGCCCAGGACTGAGATGCTCGAGGTCTTGGACTATTCTTCTCCACCTAAAGAAGCTGTGGCAGTTCCTCTGCATAAGCTACTGAAGGAAGTCCTTATGTGAAACTGGTCAGCCGCTCTGTATGGCCCCGTGGTCCCCGAAAAAAGATGAATCCCAGTATCGGATCCACAGTGATCCTGGGTTGATGAGGTCTCAGTTACCCCACAATTCCATGGTGGTGGATTCCGCCCTCAAGATAGCCAGGAGTACTAGAAACTATGCTTTGGCGCCCGCAGGCAGAGAAGCTAAGATTCTTTTGTGAGGAAGACGTATCAGGCTCCTATGCTCGCTGCCAAGATCCAGTCATACCAGCTCTTCTCGAGCGTACACTTGCGGGACTCGATAAGTCAACTGTCCAGCTTGGTTAATGCACTCTCTACGGAGCTGGCTGAGCCTTTTCATCAGGTGGTCAGGCAGCAGAAGGCGTGTCGCAAGTTCCTGGCCAGGGGTACTTTTGACACTTTTGACGTATCATCCAGGATTGCTGCTCAAGCTATAGTGATGTGCAGACTCTCATGGCTGCGTCTCTGACCTGGATCACTCTGTCCAGCAGCAGATGGCGGATGTTCCTTGCCATGGGGGCAGTCTTTTTGGTGAAAAAGTAGAGGATCTAGTTGATCAAATCAAGAAGCATAATTATGCTATGGATTCTCTCTCCCACCGGGCGCCTTCTACTACTGCTTCCTCATCTAGGAGGTTTTTTGATGGGAGGAGGAGTGCCCCCTTTACCTATTCTAGGTGTAGGTACACTCTTGCTTCTCGGCAGCCTGTCCAGGCCCAGCCCCAGCGCGCTCGTTCTCATGAACAGCGTGCATCTAAGGCCCATTCTGCTCCCCAGCAAAATCAAGGCTTTTGACTGGCTCCAGTTCTGCATAGTCTCAGTAAAAGTGTCCGTACCGGACGACTTGCTGGTAGAGGGGAGGTTGATGTTTTTTCACCAAAGGTGGCCTTTCATAACCTCCAACCGGTGGGTTCTTCAAATAGTCCGGTTAGGATACACCCTGAATCTGGAATGCAAACCTCTAAATTGCCCACCGGGAGCTCATTCTTACAGTTCCCAGCACAAGCAGGTATTTGTAGAGGAACTCTCCGCCCTTCTAAACACCCATGCGGTCGAGCCCGTTCCACCAGGGGAAGAAGGGCTGCGATTCTATTCCAGGTACTTCCTTGTGCAAAAGAAAACAGAGGGGATGCGTCCCATCCTACACCTAAGGGGCGTGAACAGATTTCTAGTTTGAGAAAAATTCAGGATGGTTTCCCTGGGCATCCTTCTTCCCATGATTCAAGAGAACGATTGGCTATGCTCTCTGGACGTAAAGGATGCTTACACACATGTCCTGATACTTCCAGCTCACAGGAAGTATCTGCGATTTCGGCTGGGAACTCAGCACTTTTAGTGCTGTGTACTGCCCTTTGGTCTGGTATTTGTGCCCAGAGTGTTCATAAAGTGCCTGGCGGTAGTTGCAGCTTCGCTACGCAGACTGGGAGTGCATGTGTTTCCTTATCTCAACGATTGGCTATTGAAGAGCACCTCAAAGGCAGGCGCTCAGCAGTCCATGTGAATGACTATTAAGGTGCTAGAACTTCTGAGGTTCGTGATAAATTATTTCAAGTCCCATCTCACCCCATTTTAGAAATTGGAATTCATTGGAGCTCTGTTGAGCACAAAGACAGCTTGTGCTTATCTTCCCGAGGCAAGGGTGGACAACCTCCTATCCCTAGTGTCCTTAGTATGAGTGTCTCAACAGATCACAGCTCGGCAGATGTTGAGACTCCTGGGACACATGGCCTCCACAGTTCATGTAACTCCCATGGCATGCCTGCACATGAGATCAGCTCAATGGACCCTGGCCTCCCAGTGGTATTAAGCTATGGGAGATCTAGAGGATATGATCTAATTATCCACCGACTTCCGGAATTCTGCGCATTAGAGGACGATTCGGACCAATTTGACCTTGGGACGTACATTCCAAATTCCTCGGCCACAAAAAGTGCTGACGACGGATGCATCCCTCCTAGGGTGGGGTGCTCATGTGGATGGGCTTCACACTCAAGGAGATTGGTCCTTTCAGGAAAAAGGTCTTCAAATCAATCTCCTGGAACTGCGAGCAATCTGGAACGCTCTAAAGGCTTTCAGAGACTGGTGTCCAACCAAATCATATTGATTCAGACAGACAATCAGGTTGACATGTATTACACCAGCAAGCAGGGGGGCACCGGATCTCGCCCTCTGTGTCAGGAAGCTGTCCAGATGTGGCTTTGGGCGCGCCGTCATTGCATGTTTCTCTAAACCACTTATCTGGCAGGTGTAAACAACAGTCTGGCCGACATACTGTGCAGGATAATGCAACCTCACGAGTGGTCTCTGAACATGAGAGTAATCCGCAAGATCTTCCGAGTGTGGGGCACCCCCTTGGTGGATCTTTTTGCCACTCAGATAAATCACAAGGTCCCTCAGTTCTGTTCCAGGCTTCAGGCCCACGACTGACTAGCTTCAGATGCCTTTCTCCTCCATTGGGGAACAGGCCTTCTGTATGCGTATTCTCCCATACCTCTAGTAGGGAAGACTTTGCTGAAACTCAAGGAAGACTGTGAAACCAAGATTCTGATTGCTTCCTTCTGGCCGTGTCAGATTAGGTTCCCTCTCTTCTGGAGTTGTCCTCTGAGGAACTGTGGAGATTGGAGTGTTTTCCAACCCTCATCGCCCAGAATAAGGGGTCGCTTCTGCATCCCATCCTCCGGTCTCTGGCTCTCACGGCCTGGGTGTCTCTCAAGTCTTGCTTGCTTCCAGGAAAGATTCCACAAAGAGGTGTTACTCTTTCAAATGGAGGAGGTTTGTCGTCTGGTGTGACAGCAAGGCCCTAGATTCTCTTTCTTGTCTTACACAGACCCTGCTTGAATACCTTCTACACTTGTCAGAGTCTGGTCTCAAGACGAACTCCGTAGGAGTTCACCTTAGTGCGATTAGTGCTTATCATCGCCGTGTAGAGGGTAAGCCTATCTCTGGATAGCCTTTAGTTGTTTGCGTCATGAGAGTTTTGCTTTTGTCAAAGCCCCTGGTCAAACCTCAACCAGTGTCATGGGATCTCAACGTCGTTTTCACCAAGTTGATGAAAGGTCCTTTTGAGCCACTGAATTCCTGCCATCTGATGTATTTGACCTGTAAGGTCGTTTTCTTGGTGGATGCTACTTCAGCTCCTAGGGTTAGTGAGTTTCAGGCCTTGGTAGTGCATGCACCTTATATCAGGTTTCATCACAACAGAGTAGTCCTCCGCACACACCCTAAGTTCCTGTCGAAGGTGGTGTCGGAGTTCCATGTGAAACAGTCAATTGTCTTGCCAACATTCTTTCCTCGTCCGTATACCTGTCCTGGCGAAAGCAGATTGCATACCTTGGACTGCAAGAGAGCATTGGCTTTTTACGTGGAGCGGACAAAGCCCTTCAGACAGTCCGCCCAGTTGTTTGTTTCTTTCGATCCCAAAAGGAGGGGAGTCGCCATCGGAAAACGCATAATCTCCAGGTGGCTGGCAGATTGCCTTTCCTTTACTTACGCCCAAGCTGGGCTGACTCTGGAGGGCCATTTCACGGCTCATAATGTTAGAGCCATGGCTGTGTCAGTGGTTCACTTAATGTCAGCCTCCATTGAGGAGATTTGCAAGGCTGCAACGTGGTCATCAGCCTACACATTCACATCTCACTACTGCCTTCAGCAGGATACCCGACGCGACAGTCGGTTTGGGCAGTTGGTGCTGCAGAATCTGTTCGGGGTTTAGAATCCAAATCCACCCCCCTTCACCCATTTTTGTTCTGTTCCAGGCTGCACTCTCAGTTAGTTGTTTATGGTTCAGGTCAATCTATGTTACGTCCTTGCCGTTGTGAGGCCTAGTTGACCAATGTTCATTGTTTTGAGTGAGCCTGGTTGCTAGGGATACCCCACATGTGAGAACAAGCAGCCTACTTGTCCTCGGAGAAAGTGAAGATACCTGTATCAGGTATTCTCCGAGGACAGCAGGCTGATTATTCTCACAAACCCACCCACCTCCCCTTTAGAGTTGTGTTGTTTGTTTGTTTTTATGCTTTTTGACTAAACTGAAGTAGCACGTTCACGCTACGGGCGGGAAGTCATCCGCGCATGCGCAGTGTGTGCGGCTCGCGCACTAGAAGACTCTAGCAAAACTTTGTTTATTTTCCTGGCAAAATGCCGATTCCTGGGCTGATGTGGATGTTAACCCACATGTGAGATCAATCAGCCTGCTGTCCTCAGAGATACCTGCTATAGGTAAGTGTCTTCGCTCTATTTCTGGGATAAGCAGATTAAAATGTTTTGTACTTTTTGGGGGATCTTGCAGGTATTTGTGACCTGGATTGGCCACTGTTGGAAACAGGATGCTGGGCTTGATGGACCTTTGGTCTGTCCCAATATGGCAATACTTATGTACTTATGATCAAGAATATATCTGAGGAGGGTGACACAGAATTTATTTATTGCATTTGTATCCCACATTTTCCCACCTCTTTGCAGGCTCAGTGTGGCTTACAATACATCATGAATAGTAGAAACATGTAAGAAAATATACATTTAGCATTACAGAAGGATCTTGGGGTAAATATGATAATGATAAAACATACAAGTAGTTTAACAAGCATATATTGTAAGGCATTTCTGGATATTTGTATAAGAGTTCATATTTGTGATCTTTGTGGTATGCCTTGTTAAGAGATGGGTCTTCAGTAGTTTTGCGGAATCAGTTAATTCATAGAGCGTTTTTAAGTTGTGTGGCAGCACGTTCCAGAATTGTGTGCTCAGGTAGGAAAAGGTTGACGCATGCGTTAGTTTATATTTTAGGTCTTTACAATTGGGGAAGTGAAGATTAAGGAATGACCGGGATGATTTTTTAGCATTCCTGGGTGGTAGGTGTCTTTTAGGGTTTGACAGATTTTATCCCAAATCACATTTGAAGCTGTTATCTCAACTGGAATTCATAGGAGCTTGATTAGGCTTGAGCAAACTTTTCTTTCACCAATAATGGACCTGTTGTTTGTAGTGGAAGGAATATACAAATCACAGATATCAATGTGCAGTATGTTGAAATTTCTAGCTAATGTCCTCTCCACAGTGCATTTTTTAATTTAGGTTTTCTCATGGACTGTGTGATCTCGGTGAAATCAAGCCACTGAAAGCTGTAGAATGGCATCCAGCTCACCCAGCAATTCAGGAGTTTCCTTCCTGATGACTGACCCAATCAAATCTGGCCAGAGGTATTGCATTCCAGTTCTTCAGACTCAGATTGTCCTTAAGAACAGATGTGTCCTAACTGACATGTGGTACTTATGTAGATAGGCTTCACACAATAGGGTCTGCTCTGTAAACATTTCAACAGATAAACTTTATAGAGCTAGGTGTGATCTGGAAAGCTCAAAAAGCTTCCAGGTATCTGCCGGCCAACAAATTCAAGTTCGAGTGGACAGTTAAGTAGCAATGTATATTTGAACAAATAGGGAAGAACAGAATCTTTCTTCTTTGGAATCTATGAAGTAGTGGAGCTGAGTCATTTTTCATGGGATGACTCAGAACCACAACCTGTCAGGGAGGGACAAAATCCTGGCAAACAATCTTTGGCCAAGCCCCTACAGTTTTAGATGGAGCAATCAAGTGGCTGCTGTGCAAGCCAGCTCATCCAGGAAAGAAAGTGATGTATAAGAGCTTGGAAAATGCATCAGGTACATTAATTTGAGCAGTGGTTAATTTCCCAAAAAATTGCGTAGAAAAGGTGTGGAATCCGTGTTAGTCCCTTTTAAAGTAGGTAATCAATAGAATAAAACAAAATAAGTGAAGTAGACCCGGCCTTTGTGCCTGGATTGATTTACCCAGCATTCCATAGATGGAAGCGGAAAGGGATTGTGTACCTGTTGCATGTTATTAACAAGTGAGGGACGGATCAAGCCCTTTCAGGACTTAGCAAGGGAATTTGCTTTAACCTCCCAGACGAATTCTATTAGCCTGCAGCTGAGGCACTACGTGCGATCCCTGCCCTGGGAAGAGTTGGCGGAGGATGTTCAAGAAGAGCTGGCTATGGCCCTTTCTTTAGAGGCGCAGGAAAGAGTTCCACTTACCTTTCATCATAGACATATTAGAGACTCGGTTGCTGAGCTGGACTATGATAGATTGTTGACCATGTGGAAACAAGAAATACCTTTCAAACTTACTTCATCGCAGTTTGAAACACATATCCTTACAATGCGCAGACTGTCGCCTATGGCCACGCACTGGGAAATGCAGTATAAAGTGGCACTGTGGCTTTACATCTCCCCGAGGCGGGCCTTTCATGTAGGGCTTTCGCCTTGGGTGGATTGCCTTAAGTGTGCTGATCCTGGGGCCACTTTGGGACATATGCTTTGGACTTGTGTAGGAATAGCCCAATTTTGGAAAGTCCTCACTCAATATGTCTCTAGATTGTGGAAAACGAGCTGGAAATGTGATCCTGGCCTGTTATTGGGGCATCCCACTTTTGTTCATCCTATACCATCTGGCTTCACTGCGTTTGTACATAAGACTATCATTGTAGCCCAAACAAGTGATATTAGCGCAGTGGCTTTCACTATACTTACCCAACAATCTCTCAGTGGCGAGCTCGTATGATTCAATGATGAGGGTTGAGCCGGATGGAATTATAGACTTTAAATTGCACCTGGCGTGTGCTTACCAGATACTTGGCTCACCATTTCTACATACTTTGTCTCCTGCCGCTAGAAGCCGCCTGTTAAATTTCTAAGCATGGCTGTGTGATTAGTTATAGTCTTTTATGTTAACAGGAATGGGGGGGGGGGGATGGGGGTAGGGGTGGCACAGAGGGTTGAAGGGGATGTTAAGTGTTCTAATGTTTGAACATTACTGCAAGTTGTGTGCCTGATTGTTTTGAATAAAAATGATATTACATAAACAAAATAAAACATGAAAAAGAAAATAAGATGATACCTTTTTTATTGGACATACTTAATACATTCTTGATTAGCTTTGAAGGTTGCCCTTCGTCAGATCAGAAATAAGCAAATGTTGGTAGATGACAGATATAAAGAGTGACCCCGACCCAACATAAATCTTCACAACCAGCAACACAACATAATCAACCGAATCATACTGGACAGGTTTACTTTCCTCTTCCCCCCTGACCCCATGATGCCGAATCACCTCTACTTAGACCACAACACAATCTTATATTTGTTATCAACCGCAAATGGGCAAACGCCGTTACGATAGTTTGTAAGCCACTTAGCCTGCAATAGGTGGGCAAATGTGGGGTATAATGTAACAAATAAATAAAAAGAAGGGAATTTATCTATGAATATTTTTGATATGAAGGGATGGGATAAGAGATCTACCTTGATAACTGGCTTGGTATTTCCTCAAAAAACTGTAACCAACAGCTCATGGGGCAAAAGATCCTGGATTTGTCCAGATGTATGCCAAATGACTCGGGATCAAAGGGGAAAAAATCTTTTACAGTCCAGGAAGCCTTATCTGTTGATGCACCAGATCCCCCCCCTTCCAAAAGCAAGTAAGCCCGGACAGGCCCAGGTCAACCCAGCAGTGGCACACCTGTGATATGGCTTGTGGGGATCTGCATGACCCTCCAGCAAAACACCCTGGCATCTCTCCCTGCCCTCTCCTGCAAATGATCCAGTGTTTCTCAAACCCCCTTCCTCGTATGCCTTTTAAACACTTTAGTTCTTCATCAGCAACAAGCAGCAAATCATACACACTGCTGTGCTAACCCCAGTGCCTTCCCTTTGACGTACCCCCCCATGCTAAAACAGGAATTTGGTGTCAGAGGGAAGGCTCTGGGGCTAGCGTAGCAGTGTGTATGAGTCGTCTGCTCACTGCTGGCGAAGAACTGAAGATGACCTTATTATTTATTGCTATATGCAGTTTTGATTCTTACATGTAGATGTGTTTGGTGCATTGCTATAAATTTGTTTTAAGAAGAAAGAAGGTACAATTCATACTTCAATTTTGGATTCCTCTCATTTTTCCATGACTGCCACATTTTCATCATTATGTTTTTCGTTATTAATCAGCCAGGAATCAGTGACTTTAGCAGCTGTTTAAGGTAGCTTAATTACATAATTCAGCTACCAATATGTGCTCATCAAATTGGCATCTGATATTTCCTTTCTTCTATTTCACATGATATGCTTAATCCATAAATATCACGTAGTGGCATCTCTCTTTTTATGGCAAAAGGAGTAACATGTATGCTTTTATCTTGCTTCACTAAATTTAAAATCACAGTTTAGACACCTGTCTTTCTAAATTCAGTATTCTGTAGTACATTTTCTTTACTGGGTATAAAATTATGGTGATACATTTTTTTCCCATTTAACATTGGTTGATGAGAACATTGGAACAAATGGTCTCTGCAGCGTGGCTACTTTTTTTGATTTATTCATTTATACTTTTCAGACGGATTTTTCTCCAGGATGAAACAAAGGTTAACTGAAATTTCCTCTGTTGTGTACCTGAACGAATCTGCAGTTTGAGAAGGAAATCCCATTGATGAGAGAGGAGAAATGACAGGCTCTATTTAAAGTATTCCCCTGACTGTGTGGTAGACCAACCATACCATGAATTTAACTGTTCCTGTGGTCTGCATAGCTGTGCTCGCCAAAAAAAAAAAAAAAGAGAGAGAGAAATCCACTTTGTTCTGCAAATGTCACACTAAGCTTTGAAAGCCATGAGCCATTCAGTTTTGTGAATTACTTAGGCAGCAGTATTTGTTACTACTTAGAACAAGATCTGAAAGAAAGTATTATTAAAACAGGTATGGATATGTAGAATACGCATAAATACGTTGTGTTTAAAAAGCATTAATACCAATTGTGTGGTCTGTGAAAATATTTATGAGACTCTAGTCAAGCCATGATCTAAACTACAAGCTATTCTGTGAACAACAAAACTGAGCATGGATTGTCAGTGTAGGAGAATTCTCAGGAGTTGAGGCGTGCTTATGATGATTTGTAATGCTTAGGGAATATTCAGATTTTCACCTTACTAAAAAAATTTGAAACTTGGAACAAAATGTACGAGTGTATGATCAGAAGAACCCTTTCCTCCTCTTATTGTTTAGGAGTGAGAAAAGGGCTTAAAGCACTTAATTTCTTTTTGTAGAGACCTTAACAGGCACTCCTTGCTCCTGTAGCGTGTCAACCTCAAAACAGTTCTCTGAATGAACCCAGCAGTGTACAGAAAGCAACAAAGAAAGTGAAATATCAAACTGGTTTTAGAATACATGAAGAAAATATCCCTTAATCTACCAAGGCATATTCTTTCTTTGGAAGGCGTGTTTAGAATATTCTTGATTGGGAGCATTTTAGCTTAGATGATTTTTTTTTTATTAAATTGTTTGAAATAAATTTTTAACTTGCTCTTCTTAAATTGCACATGGCTGTGCACCTTCTCTGTCTAATGGGGTTGTCTCTGTCCTGGAAATAACAATTAATCTTGCCCTGCTCCAGTGACAGATTTGGGTATTAAATATCTATCGCTTTCTGGAACCAGTCATTCTAAATATTTAGTATTTCATTTTTTGCTCATTGCTTATTTCTTATTTAAATAACTTGTGTACTATATATTCACAATTGACAGAATTTTGGAATATTTTGTCAGTGTCAGCAGAGGTATATTTTCTAGATTTTCATAGTCCAAAAGACTCTTTTCATTGATCTACTTGACCAGAAAAAGCTCTCCAATAAGCAATCTCTGAAATCCATTCTAAGAGCAAAAATGTAGAATTACATTGTTAACTGCATCAAAATAACATAACAGTTTCCATTAAATATTCATGGGACTAGAGACAAATCTTTCACAGTATGCAAAAGTGCAGGATATAAGCAGTGGCAGATAGGAAAGGGCCATACAGCTCTAATCATTACAGAGAAACAGGAGGTTTGATAACAGGAGGTGGCATGAGTGGACGGAGCTTGCTGTCATATTGGTGGCACCAAAACAATAGCAATCGCTATTGAAAACAATAGTAAATTTGTGATGTTTATATTAAGAACATAAGAATAGCTATACTGGGTCAGACCAATGGCCCATCTAGCCCAGTATCCTATTCCCAACAGTGGCCAATTCAGTCACAAGTATCTGGCAGAAACCCAATTAGTAGCAACATTCCATGCTACCAACAGGGGAAGCAGTGGCTTATCCCACATTCATCTCAATAACAGTCTATGGACATTTCCTCCAAGAACTTGTCCAAACCTTTTTTTTAAACCCAGATACACTGACCACTGTTTCCACATCCTCCAACAGTGAGTGAAAAAATCTTTCCTCCTATTAATTTCATTGAGTGTCCCCTGGTCTTTGTGCTTTTTGAAAGTGTGAAAAATCGATTCACTTTTACCCGTTTACAGCATTCAGTATTTTATAGACCTCAATCATATCTCCCCTCAGCCATCTCTTTCCAAGCTGAAGAGCCCTTGCCTCTTTAGCCTTTAGTTCCACCCCCCTTTATCATTTTGATCAACTCTTTTTTGAACATTTTCTATTTCCACTATATCTCTTGTGCAATAAGGCACCAAATTGATGGCAGTACTCGAGGTGAGGTCATACCATGGAGTGATACAGACGGCATTATAATATTCTTGGTTTTATTTGCATACCTTTCCTAATAATTCTAGCACCGTTTTCTTTTTTTTTTGCTGCCGCCACACACTGGGCAGAAGACTTCAGTGTATTGTCTACAATGACAACTAGACATTTTTCTTGAGTGCTAATTCCTAGGTTTTGCGTCCTCTTTGTTAGGAATGATTGGAGGGAGAGATGTAAGGGGAGTTGGTGGGGAGGGGGGAGGTTGGGGAGGTCTGTGACATGGGTGAGGGTTATATTCAAAATGTATTTGCCAGTGCTTCAGAGCTTATATATGTTTATTTTTCCTTATGATGACAATAAATATATTTCTACATAAGAACAATAGCAGCTTGGACCACAAAACAAGCTGGGAGGAGGGGGTCGAGATGGATCGCTAACTTTCTCCCCATCTTGGTGTTACATAGCAATAAACCAAAGAGAGCCTCGGAAGCTGTTTCCTCTACCCGACAATGGATAAAGGCCCTGCAGCCGGTAACTCACCACACTGAGCCTCCACAGTCGCCTTCTCTCCCCTCACCCCATCTTGCAGCACTCGCTGCCTTCCCGGTCACAGCCTTCCAGACTCTGTCTCTACTGTCACGTTCTAAATTGTCCCTATACCAATCCCTTGAAATGACACACTGATTACGGTTTAGAACTAATTACTACTGTAACCATGAAAGGTTATTCTGTTCTGGACGGTTCCTCTCTGTACATCTGTATGCGGCACAAGCCGGCATGTTCTATAACTGAGATTGATATAATTGCTACTAACAAGCATGCACATAGTTTGTTTGGTGTCACCAGTATGGTGGCTACGGGGAGCGGCTTCAACTTTTGACATCATGCTGTCTGCTGTCTTCATTAAATGTCCTTGACAGAGAACAAGGCTCTGAAAAACCTTTGGTAGTGCTTCCTGATCACTTTGATCTAAGCACTAGTTGTGTATTAAGGCAGCAGAAACATATTTTGTTATTGCAGATTAGGATTCTTGTAATTTACTGCACTGAATGTGAAGAAGCCCTTGGGAATTGAATTGGCTTCTTTGCATTCAGCTCGCTGCTAATTGGCAGCACCACTGTGTAAAAGGAGCCCTTAGTATTTAAGTAATTTTTTCATGGCGCCCCTAGGCCACACATTTCCTCTCGAGTCGTCATGTCCTCCAACCCTCACAGTGGTGTGTCCTACCTTTGCTGGTGGGGGTGCTGAAGCCAAGCCTGCTGAAGTGGTCTGCTGCCCTAGCCCCAAGCTCCATGCTGCCTGAGGAAGTTGGTGGCATGCTTCAGCTGCTGATGCTGGCATACCCATTCATTCTCAGTTCAACATAAACTGAGCTTATGTGGGAGTGCCAGCGTTGGTGGCTGAAGTATGCCACCGACTTCCACATGCAGCATGGAGCTTAGAGGCTTAGGTAGAGGACCACTTAAGCTGGTGGGACTTAGGCATCACCGCCAGCCATTCCATGGGTGACATAGTTTTGAAGAGGGTCTTTAAATATGCTGTGGCTCCTCTGTGAGTTTGTGCACTGTGGTGCAACTTTTGGGACCAGTCTATTAGAGGTTTAAAGACAGATAACATAAGTTAATCTGTTCCAATGAGAAATGGTGCCTAGATGTGTGAACCACTTTAAACCCAGAAGTCCTTCTGATCTCAAGAGTTATCAGTATCATTTACAAAATCTTTGGAGATCTTAACCTACAAAAATAGATCTCACACACACACACACACACACACACACACACACACGCACACACGCACACACACACGCACACACGCACACACCACACGCACACACACACACCGATGCGCGGCCGTGTTCCCGCCCCAGTCTTCATGTGTCCGTGATCGGTACGGTCGTGGTTCGCCGTTCGCGCCCCGAAAGTTGACCTCGCGCGTCGTTTTTGGACTTCGCTTCAAAGAAAAAAAAAAGTGTCGGAAGGAGACCTTTTCGGTCTGCTCCCCTTCCCGTATTTCTAGGTTTGCCCTGGTAAGTTTTCTTTCGTTGTCGGGGTAGGCCCTATTTAGGGCCTCGGTTTTGAAGTTTTTTCTTCTCCCTTTTTTGTGGTGCCATTTTCGCCATTTCGAGTTTTGATCTCGCCGGCGCGATTTTTCCGCCCATGACATCGAAGTCTTCCAGCGGCTTCAAGAAGTGCACCCAGTGCGCCCGGGTAATCTCGCTCACTGACAGGCACGCGTCATGTCTTCAGTGTCTGGGGGCTGGGCACCGCCCGCAGGCCTGTAGTCTGTGTTCTCTTTTGCAAAAGCGGACTCAGTCAATTGTCTTGCCAACATTCTTTCCCCGTCCTCATTCCTGCCCTGCTGAACGTCAGCTGCACACATTGGACTGCAAGAGAGCATTGGCCTTCTATCTGGAGCGGACACAGCCCAACAGACAGTCCACCCAATTGTTTGTTTCTTTTGATCCCAACAGGAGGGGAGTGGCTGTGGGGAAACGCACCATATCCAATTGGCTAGCAGATTGCATTTCCTTCACTTACGCCCAGGCTGGGCTGGCTCTTGAGGGTCATGTCACGGCTCATAAGGTTAGAGCATGGCAGCGTCGGTAGCCCACTTGAAGTCAGCCACTATTGAAGAAATTTGCAAAGCTGCAACGTGGTCATCTGTCCACACATTCACATCTCATTACTGCCTGCAGCAGGATACCCGACGCAACAGTCGGTTCGGGCAGTCAGTGCTTCAGAATCTGTTCGGGGTTTAGAATCCAACTCCACCCCCCTAGGCCCATGTTTATTCTGTTCCAGGCTACACTCTCAGTTAGTTGGTAAATTTTTTAGATCAATCTCAGTTATGTCCTCGCCGTTGCGAGGCCCAATTGACCATGGTTGTTGTTTTGAGTGAGCCTGGGGGCTAGGGATACCCCATCAGTGAGAACAAGCAGCCTGCTTGTCCTCGGAGAAAGCGAATGTTACATACCTGTAGAAGGTATTCTCCGAGGACAGCAGGCTGATTGTTCTCACAAACCCGCCCGCCTCCCCTTTGGTGTTCTGTCTTGCTACATATGAGACTGGCTGGCACGAGCCGGTTCGGGCGGGAAGACGGCCGATGCGCGGTGCGCATCGGCGCGTGAGGACTAGCAAAGGACTTTGCTAGAAAGTGTTCCGATTGGAGGGGCTGCCGTGGACGTCACCCATCAGTGAGAACAATCAGCCTGCTGTCCTCGGAGAATACCTTCTACAGGTATGTAGCATTCCGGGCGGTCAGGAGCGGTTTTCTCCCCTGATTTTGTTTTAATGCTGCATACGGCATACATGCTTAAAAGAGCTCTTCCACAGGGATCTTCGGACCCTCTGCCTGCCCCCCCCTGAGGATCCTGGCCTTTTGGAGTTGGCTTTGCCTGTTTCTTATCCTCCTGATAAATGCAGAAGGGCTAATTGCCCTTCTGAGTGTGGCGCACACCTCCTTCCTCCCCCCCCCCCCCCCCCCCCCCCCGGGTCGGGCTATGAGGATTCTGAGGGGTCTGGCAGAGCTTCTTGGTCTGAGGAGCCAGAGTCGGGGTGCAGAATTGCCACAGAGCTTGATGATCTGTCTGCGGTGAGGATTTTCCACCACAAGGAGCTGCCAGCGCTTATTTCAGATGCCTTACAAGCCCTCTCGATTGAAGATCCTGGGAGTGGCACAGCCTCCTCTATTAATCCAAGGATGGCTAGTACCAAAAGCCTGCTCGAGCCTTTCCTTTGCATGATTCACATCCAAGAGCTTATTTCGGCTCAATGGGCTGACCCCGAGGGACCTTTGAAGTTGCCAGGGCTATGGGGCAATTATACCCTCTGAGTGAGGAACATTTGGCTCGCTTTGCAATGCCTAAAGTGGATGCCCTGGTCACGGCTGTGACAAAGAGAACTACCCTCCCTGTTTGAAGGAGGTGTTGCCCTGAAGGATATTCAAGACCGCAGGCTTGATTCAGCTCTGAAGCGGTCCCTTTGATTTGCAGGTCTCACTGTTCGGGGCGTCTGCATGCAGTTGTTATGCTGCTCGAGCCTGCCTGCTTGGTTACAGCAGGCAGTGAACAGCCCGGTGATGAAGAGGAGACCTTATCTGAAGTGGCTCCGCGGAATGGAGTCGGCCTTGTCCTTTTTGGCTGATGCCCTTTATGATATGGTCAGAACTTCGGCTAAGCAAATGGCTGTAGCAGGTGGCGGCTCGCTGCACTCTTTGGCTACGACATTGGGCGGCGGACATGGCCTCCTAAGCAAAGGTTGGTGAAGTTGCCCTTTCAAGGCCTTCTCCTTTTGGTGAGGAGCTGAAAACATTGTTAAAGGCCTGGGGATTCCAAACCTCAGCGCTTGCCCGAAGATAGTCCGAAGCCTTCCTTTAAGGTTCAGGCGGTCCACCTCCTCTAGACCTCGCTTCTGTGAAGCTAGAAGGTACCGCCCGGGGGGCGGCTGCTGGGTTCACTTTCTCGTGCCCGCTTTCAGCAGAGAAAAAAACTCCTTTCGCATCGGACAAACGTTCCGCAGCTGCCGGTTCTCGGCATGGAATTCAGGGGTGACCCTCTCAATGATGGTGCGTCAGCCCCCTCCTCGTTTCCTGTCATCGGAGGAAGACTTTCCCTCTTTTTTCGAGGAGTGGGCCAAAATCTCGCAGATCAGTGGGTCTTGGACCTGATCAGAGACGGATACTGAATAGAATTCGATGCCCCGGTGAGAGACGTGTTTGTGGAGTCCCGATGCGGTTCTGCCGCCAAACGGGCGGTGGTAGAGGAGACTCTGCATAGTCTGTACCAGATAGGGGCTGTGACCCCGGTGCCTCCCACCGAACAAGGTCTAGGCTGCTACTCCATTTACTTTGTGGTGCCATGAAAAGCCGGGTCTTTTCGCCCGATCCTGGACTTAAAAGAGCTAAACAAGTCCTTAAGAATGCGGCATTTTCACATGGAAACCCTGCGCTCTGTCATTGTGGCGGTACAGCCAGGAGAGTTTCTCACGTCTCTGGACCTGAAAGAAGCTTACTTGCACATACCAATTTGGCCCCCGCACCAGAAGTTTCTCCGGTTTGCGGTGTTGGGAAAACATTTCCAGTTTCGGGCCTTGCCTTTTGGCCTCACTCCCCGAACCTTCTCCAAGGTAATGGTGGTAGTAGCTGCCTTTCTCAGGCGAGAGGGTATCCGGGTTCACCAATACCTAGACGACTGGCTCATCAGAGCAGACTCAGAAAAAGAGAGTCATCTAGCTACAGCCAGAGTGGTTTCAGTCCTTCAATCTCTGGGCAGGGTCGCCAATATGGCCAAAAGTTACCTGACCCCCTTGCAGTCTCTAGAATATTTGGGGGCCAGGTTCGACACAGCCTCGGGCTATGTGTTTCTTCCCGAGCAAAGGCGGTGCAAGCTTCAGAATCAGGTCCGTCCTGCTCCTGAGGATGCCCCACCCGCGAGCTTGGGACATTGTCCAGCTGTTGGGATCGATGACGGCCACCTTGGAAGTGGTGCCATGGGCGAGAGCGCACCTGAGACCTCTACAGTATTCTCTACTTCAACGATGGTCTCCAGTATCTCAGGATTATCAGTGCAGACTTTCTTGGCTCCCTGCGGCCCGCCTCAGTATGGAGTGGTGGCTCTCGGACAGCATGTTGCGGCGGGGAATGCCGCTGGCGCTCCCCGATTGGTGCCTGGTGGTGACAGATACCAGCCTGAAGGGCTGGGGCGCACATTGCCAGGGGAAGCATGCCCAGGGTCTGTGGACGCCCGACGAGTCGGAGTGGTCTATCAACCGCCTGGAGTTGAAAGCGGTTTCTGGCTTTTCTGGCCTTTCAAGTGACCCTGGAAGGATTGGCTGTCCGAGTGATGTCGGACAACATGACAGCAGTGGCCTACATAAATTGACAAGGCGGCACTCAGTGCAGAGCTCTAGCCGCGCAGGCCGAACAAATTTGCCACTGGGCCGAGGCTGCATCTACAGTCGCCTGTCAGCAGCTCACATTGCAGGTCAGAGCAATGTGCAAGCCGACTATCTAAGCAGGCATCAGATCGATCCAGCGGAGTGGGAACTAGCAGACGATGTATTCTTGCAGATATGTGCCAAATGGGGCAAGCCAGTGATGGATCTTATGGCGACCAGTTCCAATGGCCAAAAGTACCGTGCTTCTTCAGCAGACGGAGGGATCCTCGCTCTGGCCGGGTTGGTATGCCATGGCTCAACCCTGGCCCCTGGGCTTGCTGTATGTCTTTCTTCCGTGGCCCTTGATAGGGTGAGTGCTCCTGCGGATTTGGCTGCATCCAGGAGAAGTGGTGCTCATCGCCCCGGATTGGCCCAGGAGGCCTTGGTATGCGGACCTCGGACAGATGCTGTTGGAGGCTCCCTTTCCATTTCCTCTGGTTCCGCACCTGTTGTCACAGGGTCCGGTGGCCATGGAGGACGCCTGCCGCTTTGGTCTTATGGCATGGCAATTGAGAGGGCGCAATTGAGAGATAAAGGCTACTCAAATAAGGTAATTTCCACTCTCCTGCAGGCCCGTAAGCGCTCCACTTCCGTGGCTTATGCCAGGATTTGGCGCCAGTTTGAAGTCTGGTGGGTTTCAAGAGCGCTTTCTCCGTTGCGGGCTCCTGTCTCGCCGATTCTGGACTTTTTGCAGGATGGTGTACACAAAGGCTTGGCCTATAATTCCCTGCGGGTGCAAGTGGCAGCATTGGCCTCCCTGCGTGGCAAGGTTGAAGGCATGTCCTTAGCTGCTCATCCAGATGTGGCACGGTTTCTTAGAGGGGTGCTTCAGCTCTGTCCTCCCGTGCGGGCACCTTGTCCAGCTTGGAACCTGGGTTAGTATTGAAGGCCCTTCAGGGGGCTCCCTTTGAACCGCCTTTGGCGTGCTTCAGAGAAAGATTTGGCACTGAAGTCCTGTCTTTTTAGTGGCCATTACCTCGGCGAGACGGTTGTCAGAGCTCCAGGCGCTGTCCTGTAGAGACCCTTTTCTGCAATTCTCAGAGTCGGGGGTCACGGTTCGGACCGTGCCTTCCTTCATTCCTAAGGTGGTTTCAGTGTTTCACCTAAACCAGCCTGTTTTTCTTCCCTCCTTTGTTGAGGAGGAGTTTCCAGGTTCATTTGGGCAGTTGCACCTTTTGGATGTGCGCAGGACTCTGTTGCAGTATCTGTGAATTACAAATTCTTTCAGGACCTCTGATCATCTTTTTGTGCTGTTTGCAGGTCCTCGCAGAGGGTCTTCAGCGTCTAAAGCCACTATTGCCCGTTGGCTCAAAGAAGCTATCTTTTCAGCATATCTGCTGTCTGGCCGGGCTCCGCCTGAAGCCTTTAAGGCACATTCCACAAGAGCGATTTCCTCTTCCTGGGCGGAAACTGGAGCACTATCTCTTCATGAGATTTGCAGTGCTGCAACAAGGGCTTCTAAGCTCTCTTTCGCCTGCCATTACAGGCTGGATGTGGCTGCCAGGAGGGATGCGCATTTTGGAGCACAGGTGCTAGCGCGTGGTGTGGCTTGTTCCCACCCTATGTAGGGATTGCTTTGTTACATCCCATACGTAATCCATCTGCTTGATGACAAGGAAGGGAAAATTAGGTTCTTACCATGATAATTTTCTTTCCTTTAGTCATAGCAGATGAAGCCATGAGCCCTCCCTGTATGATTGTCTGTATTGCAGTGATTCTGATTTCAGGTGCTGTTCTTGTTTCCTGAAGTTATATTCCTTCCTTGGGGAGTCGGAAAACAGTCTTCAGGATTCTTGTTACAGTTATAGGAGGATGAGTTCATTCCTTCCAATTCATGTTTTGGGAGGATGAGTTTATTCCCTCCAGGAGGATGCAAGTATTCCCTCCGTTTATACAAAGTGGAGGACGAGTTTATTCCCTCCAGGAGGATGAGTTCATTTCCTCCTTTTTTGAGTTCATGCCCTTGTTATGGGGCCATCGTTCGCTGTGAGGAAAGTTCATGTTATTCCCATTGCGGTTTGCCATACTGCTTTGGAAGCTTCAAATACTGAAGAGACTGTGGAGCTAGCTGGGCCATGAGGCACTGAGAAAAGTTGAGTGCTCTCTATCTCCCCCTGCTGGTTGATGGACACAACCCATACGTAATGGCTTCATCTGCTATGACTAAAGGAAAGAAAATTATCATGGTAAGAACCTAATTTTCCCATCCTCTGTCAAGACTTTCCTGGGGATCTCACAAAAAAGCGTTATTTTGGGCTTAACATGCTATAATGTGGGATATTAACATACGGGAAGCCTGAAACTAGTACTCAAGAAGGAGTGTTCCTCCTAATTTTTATTGCAGATCATGAATTGACATTCAGATTAAGGCATGATACTTGTTCACGGTTAACACAAAAGCACTTACTGCCTCCAGTGTAGGAAGCAGGAGGTGGTCCCGTGTTAATTCCGCATTAACCAGTTAATGCCACTTTAAGTAAAATTCACCAGCTGACTAATGCTTCCATGCCCACTCTTTGCCCATATCATGCCCCTGGAAACAAAGCTTGAGTAACGTATGGTTTAATTAGCGGAAACAGGCAAACTACTGCAAAACCCCTAAATGTGGTCGCACGGTAGCACATTTCTGTGTATTCACCACGTGTTAATTGTTTAAGACTTTTTAATAGAAGGGCCCCTTAATGAACAGTAAGTGATGTTTTTTATTCTAATGAGAGTTGAATTTGTGCATTTTGTAGACATAAGTATATGCGTTTGTTTTACAGGTGAAATAGGAGATGGCTGGTCAATCAGTGATAAGGATTTAGAGGTAAGAAACTGATTAATGTTATTTATGATTAATATTCTTGGTAGGATGTGGTTGTGCCTTAACAAAGCAATTACATTTATCAGCCAACCAGTCATCAAGCATACATAAAGGACTTCAAGCAGTCATAAGAAATGTGACAGCATACAACCTATTAATAAAGTGATGTTTGTATATTAAGTGCTTGGATATTTCTGGCTAACCTTATTATCACTGCCCATACCTTTGTTCTCTCCTCTTCATAATGATGTTAGTCTTTTGATATAATTCCTTGCCCATGGATATTATTATCATACTAGTAAAAAAGGCCCATTTCCGAAACCAATGAAATGGGCGCTAGCATGTGGCTTTTTTTTGTGTGTGTGTGTATGTGTCACAGAGTTATTTTGTCTGTGTGTGTGTGTGTGTGTGTGTGTGTGTGTGTGTGTGTGTGAGGGTGCGGTGTGTGTGCAGGTTGTTGATGTGTGTCTTTTTTTATTTTGTTTTTTGCTTGGGGGTTGGGGGATGTGCTGTGCTTTGCTGGCAAAGTGGGTTGGATTGGTGTGTGGCTTTGAGGGTGTGTTTCTGTTGTATTGTGTGTGTGTGGTTTTGTCTGTCAAGGAGGTTTGTGGAGGGGGGTCTTTCTGTTGTTGAAATGTAAATGTGGTTGTAGGGGGGTCAGCCTTTGCTGAGTGTTGTTTTTTTTTCCAGGTTTTTTTTTGTGTTGTACTGAGGCAGCAGTGTTGTTTTAGATGGGCGGAAGGTAGAGGAGCACGTTCTTTGTCTGTCGGTATTTTTTGGCCATTTCAGGGCTGCTGTAGGGGAATGCTGGAAGAGAAATGTGCTGTCTTTCTGTTGGTGAAATGTAAATGTGGTTGTAGGGGGGTCAGCCTTTGCTGAGTGGTGGATTGTTTTTTCCGGGGTTTTTTTTTTTTGTGTTGTGCTGCAACAATCATCAGGCAGCTATGGGTGCTGATCAGGGACAAACAAGAGTAAGTCTGGCAGTCTGGAAGATCCGGACCGGACTGGCCTGAAGTCTGGAATGGGTAAGAACAGCAAGACAGTCTATAGCAGTTCATAGCAGCCATTGGCTCTGGCCACCAGAGGGCGAGGTGAGCACAGACGTAACACAGTCCAACCAATTCTTGCTAGCTTCCTGTTTTTAATATACCTTAAAAAAAATTTACTATGTGTTTTTGCCTCCAGCGCAATCTTTTTTTCAAAGTCCCTCTTAGCCTTCCTTATCAGCGTTTTGCATTTGACTTGCCATTCCTTATGCTTTTTCATATTATTTTCAGTCGGTTCCATTTTCTGAAGGATTTTCTTTTAGCTCTAATAGCTTCCTTCATCTCACTTTTTAACCATGCCGGCTGTCGTTTGGTCTTCCATCCTCTTTTTTTAATATGAGGAATATATTTGGCCTGGGCTTCCAGGATGGTGTCTTTGAACAGCATTGGGCTTCCATTTTTTTTTAATACTTTTTAGCTTGTTAAGGCTTCATGTGACTTTTAGTAATTGATCAGTAAATGCTCCATCAATCAATATATTACAGAACATCCATTGATTGACCCCTGAAGAAGGCTGACACAGCCGAAACACGGACCGTGTTGGGTCCCAATAAAGGCTTTTCTGGAGCATCTTACCCTTGAGTGTGGTGACTGATCTCTTGACATTGGGCCCTCTCCACCCCCTTTTTTTTCTATTGTCCACGCCTGATGTAAATTTTTGACCCTCACAGCCGCTCCTCTTAAGTTTTTTTTTTTCACAATGCTTCTCATCTTCTACTATAATAAAACTCACCCTCAACATTCTGAAGACAACGTTCTGAAGTCACTCAGTCACTCCCTGAAGGGTTCGTCAGTTCATGGTGGTGAAGCCACAACACTGACCATGTCTCTCAGCCCCGCCCTCGCATGACGGACCAATCAGAAAAAACACACTCAACGTTCTGAAACACAAAGGACCATCACAAAACCGTTCCCAGGCAACGCTAGGCAACGTAAGACGGACCTATCAGAGGAAACTACGTGGCAATAAGGGAGGAGCATTCACCAGCAGAATGGCTCATTATCTGTGCAGCACGGAGAGCACAGAACCACCGCTTGAACAAGAGAAGAATATTCCTGCTGTGGGTATGTGCAAAAATAGACCGGAAGGGGGGGGGGGGGGAAGAAATTTTTAAATGCCTAATGCCGGTACTGAAGAGTGCTGGAGGGCCTATAGCACAGACTATATTTGGGTTCGCTAGATGTGGAGTCGGTGGAGCCAGAGAACAGTGTGCCCCTCACCATCTGGGACGTGGGCGAACAGGACAAGCTGTGGCCCAGCTGGAAGGATTACCCGCGACCCAGCCAGCAGCAAACAGCGACTAAGGAAGGGGGAGGAGTAGGGAAACGGGCGGAGCGTGTTTCCCTACTCCTTCCCTGCCTAGGAATCGCTGGAGACTGGCTGCCAAACTAACGAAACAACCGCACACCGACGCACCACCTCCATCATTTGAAAGGCATCCACTCTTTCTACAACAGAAATGCAAACTAATAATACAAAACAAACAAAGAATACCCGGTTTCTCACGCGGCTGCAGGTAACTCCCTACCCCCTTCCTCTTCCCCTTTTGCTGAAGTGGCCAAGGACGTGCCCAACCATCCCCAGCCTCAGGCAAGCCATCTCCCACCTCGGGGATTCCCCAAGCACCCGGAAAAAGATGGCGCTGCTTCCCGCAGCACATAAATGTTCCAGCATTCCCCTGCAGCAGGCCTGAAATGGAGCGAACATACTGGATCACCCCCCGACGGCCCGAGACCGTGCTCCTCTCCCTTCCGCCAACTTAAAACAACCATTCCCGTCCTCAGGCAAGCCGTCTCCTACCTCCAGGATGCCCAGAACCCCAGCCTAACGGAAAAAGACGGCGCTGCTTCCTACAGCACATTTCACTTCTAGCACTCCCCTACAGCAGCCCTGAAACGGCCAAAAAATACAGACAGACCAAAAACGTGCTCCTCTACCTTCCACCCATCTAAAACAACACTGCTGCCTCAGCACAACACAAAAAAAAAAAAACCCCGGAAAAAACAATCCACCACTCAGCAAAGGCTGACCCCCCTACAACCACATTTACATTTCACCAACAGAAAGACCCTCCTCCACAAACCTCCTTGACAGACAAAACCACACACACACAATACAACAGAAACACACCCTCAAAGCCACACATCAATCCATCCCACTTTGCCAGCACAGCACATCCCCCAACCCCCCACCCAAAAAACAAATAAAAAAAAACACACATCAACAACCTGCACACACACACCCCACCCTCACACACACACACACACACACACACACACACATACACACACACACACAAAAAAAGCCACATGCTAGCGCCCGTTTCATTGGTTTTGGAAACGGGCCTTTTTTACTAGTTTTATCATAGTTTCCTTTTTTTAAAGTTAAGCGCTAATGTGTTTGATTTCCTATGTGGAGGAGTGGCCTAGTGGTTAGAGTGGTGGACTTTGGTCTTGGGGAACTGGGTTCGATTCCCACTGCAGGCACAGGCAACTCCTTGTGACTCTGGGCAAGTCACGTAACCCTCCATTGCCCCAGGTACAAATAAGTACCTGTATATAATATGTAAGCCGCATTGAACCTACTATGAGTGGGAAAGCGCGGGATACAAATGTAGGAAAAATAAAAATAAATATCAAATCCGATCATGTTATAATCACTGTTATCATGGGAAATAGATGTTCATGTTCACTGGGAGGCTAAAGAATGGGAAGTTGTGTTTCAAGAAATGTATAAAACATCTATCTTTGCTAAGTTAACAGAAACAAATATAAAATTGCGTAGAATAAATAGTGGATTCTCAAATTTGTGCTGGAGGGGATGTAGGATTCTGGGATCATATTATCATGTATGGTGGGAATTTGACAAAATTCCTCTTTAGAACTGACAATGTTAATACACCTAAACTGAGCCTTTTGGGCTTTGGCTTATGCAGGTGACCCTGGTTTAAGAAAAGTTGTTTGAATAATTTACTTTTTGGCTGCCAGAGGTGAAATCACCTTACATTGGAAATCCTCATGTGTTCCTAGTATCTGAACATGAGAAAAAAAAAACTTTCTTATGTGTTTTTAATGGAAAAGTTGATAGCCCTGAGACCTAATAAACTACAGAGCTCTGATCATCAGTGGAGTGGGATGCAGCGATGAATGTACGTTTAGTCTATATGCTTTGCATTTTGCATAGGGCATATTGGGAGAAGGTGGTTAAGGGGAAGGGTGTGGTTTATTGGAGTAGGGGAGAGGGAGAAAATGGGAAGGTAGGATATAGGTGAACATTATCTGGTACATTTATTGTTTTATTGATTACAACTTTTATTGTGATTTGTTCACAGTACATTTCGATTAGTTGTATTTGGTAAAACTTTAATAAACATTAAGAAAAATAAAGATTTTGCTCCCCTCATTTTCCCCTCTATAATTGCATATATGTTACACTGAATGGTTTCTGCTCTTTAAACAAAATACAATATTAGGCAAAGGGAATCTAAGGAAACACCTAATACAGTTTTCATTATTGCATCATTTATTTGAGGAACAAAGTTATTCAATATCCATATCACTCACGTGAAAAAGTAGCAGCCCCCTAAACTTGTTAATTGGTTGCACCACCTTTAGCAGCAATACTTTCAACCAAAAGCTTCCTATAATTTGATATCAGTCTTTCACGTTGCTGTTCAGGAATCTTAGCCAACTTTTCTTTGCAGAACTGCTTTAAATCAGACACATTCATAGGTGTAACTGCTCTTTTCAAGTCCTGTTACACCATCTCTGTTGGATTCAAGTAAGGATGCCAATCCCTAATCTTTATTTTGTTTCTCCTCAGCCAGTCATATGTAGACTTGCTTTAGTGTTTTGGATCATTGTATTGCTGCCAGAGGCGTAGCCAGGTTTTGATCTTAGGGGGAGCAGACTTTTATAAAATAGGCGCCGGTTGGTATCAGCTGGACAACAGTGTCTATGTTGTTGCTCAGGGGCTGTAGCAGGCACGGATTAATACAGGCTGTCTCCGTTGCATCCTGCCTACAAGGAAACAGTAAGTTACATCAGGAGGCAGGACGCAGAAGAGGTCCCTGGACTGGCCAGAGCAGGCAACCTGTCTTCTTAACTACAAAGTAAAAATATTCAAATCGTGACCATCACCTCAGGAATAGCACACACATTCTTTCCACTGCTAGACACCTTGTTTTTTTTTTTTTTTTAATCTCTTTATTGGTGCATGAAGCCAGGCACATTCTCGTACAATATTAGCAAAAACTATGTTAACATTGACACTACAATCACTTTTTAAAGATAACATATAACATCATGACACTGACCTTCATGTCTTTTCCATTAACTCCCCTGCCCTCTTGAAATTACCCCCCTGTGTTCCCTCCCTTTACTCTCCCACCTTCCCCATGCTTCTTGGAAACTGTATCATGCTTATCCTGGATTCTCTGAGCCCAAACTGTGGTGAGAGAACAAGGAGGGCGCCCTCCCCCACAAATCTCGATACTGACGCTTTCCCAAAGAGGCAGAAAATTTATGCGCTATGTTTACCCAATTAGCCATCTCAATCATACAATTCTGCCACGCATCCAGTGCCGGAGGTTCTGCGTCAATCCAAACTCTCAAGATACATTTCTTAATTAGTACCATTGCCAGCAAGACAAATTTGCACTGCATAGCTCCCAATCTCTGTTCTCTCAATGATTCCCCACATCCCAGCAAAGTAACTGAATACTTCCATTCCACTGATCTCTGCAAGATATCTTCAATGGCACTCAGCACTCCGGCCCAGAAGGCATGTAAGGATGGGCATTCCATGAAGGAGTGTAAAAACGTGCCCACTCCACTCCCACACTTATTGCAACCTGCATCCTCCCACATCCCTAGGATCTTTCCCCTTTCTTTAGTGATATGTACCCTGTAAAGAATCCTGTACTGTATATCTTGTAATGAGGCATTTGGGGTCAGCTTGCTTAAGTTCCCGAAGACCACCCCTAGACGGTCCGCTGAGATGTCCTCTACCACATCCTTGCTCCAAAGATCCGCTAAGTGAACTAAATGTTGCCCTTTTTGATTATCTTTGAGCACTCGGCACCATTGCGCCAGCTTGTTAAAGTGGGGCGCATCTGCAAAAACAAGTGATCCAGTTGTGTAAAGCGAACCACCACTCGACTCCTGCGTTCCACACTCAATACATAGTCTCTCAACTGGAGATATGCAAAGAATTGGGAGCCAGATATCTGCAATTCCTTTTTAACTTCTTCAAATGTTGGAAACACATCCTCTCCCGTTCTCTGAAATTGGCCTATAAAGCGGCACCCTTTCTCTCGCCATCCTTGGAATACCGATGCTCCTATTCCTGCCGGGAAGGCCAAGTTCCCCACCAATGGGAGAAACGGGCTGGCCCCTTTAACCGCTCCCCCCTGCCCTCTCCACCACCTCCATACCCGCTGTAAGGCCGCCACATAGGGATTCTCCACTAGCTTCCTCGTTCCGGCCACCGCCCAAGATTCTAGAACAGTAAACAGGTAATTCGGTCTACACCAACTTTCCCAGAAGCTTCCACATGCGTAGAATCCTTTCCCTGAGATCAGTTCATGGATCCATTGCATCAGTGCCGCCACATTGTAGGAGCGTAAGTCTTGCAGCCTAAGTCCTCCCTGTCTCCGGTCATAAGCTAGCTTAATATAACTATCCGCGGCTTCTTTGCATGCCATATAAAAGTGCCTATCAGACTCCGGTACAGACTGACTTCCACTGTCCGCACCCACAATGGAAGCATTTGTAATGGGTATAAAAGTTTAGGTAGAGCCACCATTTTGATCAAGGCTATTTGTCCCATAAAATTCAGCGGTAGGTCTTTCCAATTATGACACAGTTGTTTCACGAAGTGGAAGGTCTGTGGTCCAGGCTGAAAGAAACAATAAATAGGGCCACAGACCTTTATGTAAGGAGAGTAAATAAAAGCAAGAGGAAAAGGAAACCGATATGGTTCTCCAAGCAAGTAGCTGAGAAAATAAAGGCTAAAGAGTTGGCGTTCCAGAAATATAGAAAATCTCAAGAAGAGGAACACGGGGAGGAATACCGGATGAAACTGAAAGAAGCCAAGAGAGAGGTACGTCTGGTGAAGGCGCAAGCGGAAGAACAAATGGCTAGAAATATAAGGAGGGGCGACAAAAATTTCTTCAGGTATATTAGTGAAAGAAGAATGACTAAAAAGGGAATTGTGAGACTAAAAGATACAGTGAACCGCTATGTAGATAATGATGAAGAAAAAGCCAATTTGCTAAATAGATACTTTTGTTCGGTTTTCACTGAAGAAAATCCTGGAGAAGGACCGCGAGGGACTGGCAAAAGTACACCTGAGAATGGAATGGATATAGCACCGTTCACGGAAGAGAGTGTGTATCAACAACTTGGAAAGCTAAAGGTGGACAAAGCCATGGGTCTGGACGGGATCCACCCCAGAATATTGAGGGAGCTCAGAGAGGTCCTGGCGGGTCCTCTTAAAGATTTGTTTAATAAATCCTTGGAGACGGGAGAGGTTCCGAGGGACTGGAGAACGGCGGAGGTGGTACCTCTTCACAAAAGTGGTGATAGGGAAGAAGCTGGAAACTACAGGCCAGTAAGCCTCACTTCGGTTATTGGAAAAGTAATGGAAGCCATGCTGAAGGAAAGGATAGTGAATTTCCTAGAAGCCAACAAGCTGCAAGATCCGAGACAACATGGTTTTACTAGAGGGAAATCGTGCCAAACGAATCTCATTGAATTCTTTGATTGGGTAACTGGAGAATTGAATCATCGACGTGCTATAGACGTAATCTACTTAGATTTTAGCAAAGCTTTTGACATGGTTCCTCACAGGAGGCTCTTAAATAAACTAGATGGGCCGAAGATAGGTCCCGAAGTGGTGAACTGGTTTAGGAACTGGTTGACGGACAGACGACAGAGGGTGGTGGTAAATGGAGTTCACTCGGAGGAGGGAAAGGTGAGTAGCGGAGTGCCTCAGGGATCGTTGCTGGGACCGATTCTGTTCAATATATTTGTGAGTGACATTGCCGAAGGGTTAGAAGGTAAAGTTTGCCTATTTGCGGATGATACTAAGATTTGCAACAGAGTGGACACCCGGGAGGGAGTGGAAAGCATGAAAAGGGATCTGAGGAAGCTAGAAGAATGGTCTGAGGTTTGGCAATTAAAATTCAATGCGAAGAAATGCAAAGTGATGCATTTAGGGAGTAGAAACCCACGAGAGACGTATGTGTTAGGCGGTGAGAGTCTGATAGGTACTGAGGGGGAGAGGGATCTTGGGGTGATAGTATCCGAGGATCTGAAAGCGACGAAACAGTGTGACAAGGCGGTGGCCATAGCGAGAAGGTTGCTAGGCTGTATAGAGAGAGGTGTGATCAGCAGAAGAAAGGAAGTGTTGATGCCCCTGTACAAGTCCTTGGTGAGGCCCCACCTGGAGTATTGTGTTCAGTTTTGGAGGCCATACCTTGCGAAGGATGTTAAAAAAATGGAAGCGGTGCAAAGAAAAGCTACGAGAATGGTATGGGATTTGCGTTCCAAGACGTATGAGCAGAGACTTGCTGACCTGAACATGTATACCCTGGAGGAAAGGAGGAACAGGGGTGATATGATACAAACGTTCAAATACTTGAAAGGTATTAATCCACAAAAAAATCTTTTCCGGAGATGGGAAGGCGGTAGAACGAGAGGATATGAAATGAGATTGAAGGGGAGCAGACTCAAAAAAGATGTCAGGAAGTATTTCTTCACGGAGAGGGTGGTGGATGCTTGGAATGCCCTTCCGCGGGAGGTGGTGGAGATGAAAACGGTAACGGAATTCAAACATGAGTGGGATGTGCATAAAGGAATCCTGTGCAGCAGGAATGGATCCTCAGAAGCTTAGCCGAAATTGGGTGGCGAAGCAGGTGGGGGAAGAGAAGTTGGTGGTTGGGAAGCGAGGATAGTGGAGGGCAGACTTATAAGGTCCATGCCAGAGCCGGTGATGGGAGACGGGACTGGTGGTTGGGAGGTGGGAAATACTGCTGGGCAGACTTGTACGGTCTGTGCCCTGAAAAAGGCAAGTACAAATCAAGGTAAGGTATACACATGAGTTTATCTTGTTGGGCAGACTGGATGGACCATGCAGGTCTTTTTCTGCCGTCATCTACTATGTTACTATTTTACTATGTAATCTGTTGATCTCATTCCTTTTGTATACCCATGTCTGGTTAGCACCTAGATAGACCCCTAAGTAGTGGATACCCCCCACTGCCCATTTCAAAGGGAAGCTCTGCAGCTCCTTACTATTACATGGCACACTAATGGGTAATGCTTCAGATTTCTCAAAATTGATGCTGAGACCCGAGAATTCTCCAAAACTCCTTATGATGGACATAACTATTGGCAAAGTGCACGACGCTTCCTCCATCATCAGCAGCATGTCATCTGCAAATAATTTGATTCTGTGTTCCTCTCCGCCTACTTTAATCCCTTTGAGCTCCTCCTCCCTCCTTATTCGTACTGCCAGCGGTTCCAAAGAGAAAATGAACAGTAACGGTGACAGTGGGCAGCCCTGCCGGGTCCCACCCTTTAAAGGAAACACATCCGTAAGAGAGTCATTAATAATGATTTGTGCTGTTGGTGCGCTGTACAAGGCCCGGACCCAACTCAAAATGTCACCCTGGATGCCGAATCGTCCCATGACCAAAAACAAATACTCCCACACCACCTTGTCAAAGGCTTTTTCGGCATCCAGGCTGGCCAGAATTGCATCTCCAGCTCTTCCCCTCCCCTCTAGTAATGCTCGGCCCACTGTTAAAATGTTGGCCAATACAAATCTACCTTTAACAAAGCCCACCTGGTCCGAATGAACCAGGCTGGGGACTACCTGTCCCATTCGATCTGCTAACACCGCCGCCAGTATTTTTACATCTTGATTGAGTAGGCATATTGGTCTATAAGAGCCTGCCAACTCCTCATTCTTCCCCGGTTTTGGGAGCACAGTGATATAAGCATGATTCATTACCTGTCCCATACCGCCCCCCTCCTTCATTTCTTCACACATAGCTATAAAAGGTAGAGGTATCAAATCTTGTAAGATTTTATAATATTCCACCCCAATCCATCTGGACCAGGGGCTTTGGCCAGCTTCAATCACTTGATTACCCGTTGGACCTCTCTGCCCTTCAAAGGCGCATTCAACAGTCTTTGCTGATCTCCCGTCAATGAGGGGAGGCCCACTTTTTCAAAAAATTTCCTACACTTGTCTTTAGAGAAGGACCCCTCCTTATAAAGAGACGTATAAAAATCCACAAATTCCTTTTGAATCTCTTTATGCTCTGTTATTAACTTCCCTCCTCCGTCCCTTAATTTGCTGATAAACTTTTTGCCCCCCCCCCCCCCCCGATTTTGTTTCACCAAAGCTGCCAATAACGTACCAGTTTTGTTGCCCCATTGGTGTAGCCTATACTTATACAATTGGATATTGCAGAGTGCCCCCGCATTCAGAACCTCCTGCATCTCTTTCCTGCATTGAATATACACCTTCCTGTTGTCCTCAGAGGAGGACCCAATGAGGTTCCGTCGGGCCTCTCTCAATTTCAGAGTGAGAGCACCAATTTGCGCGTCCCGTTTTTTCCTCTGATATGCGGCATATGCAATAATTTCCCCCTGAATCACCGCCTTTGCCGCCTCCCAGTATCCCTAATATAGTCCAGCCAATTCTGTCGCAAGAATGATGCGAAAGTCCCTGCTCTGATACATTGCCGGATTCATCCGCCATCGAGCCGCCCTTCCCCCTCCTCCCCAGTGCAACTCCACCCACACTAGGGCATGGTCCGAGATATCTGGCTCTCCAATTCCCGTGTTGATCGTTTTTAAACTCACCAAGTGAGACACAAGCAGGTAGTCCAAGCGTGAATGTACTCCATGTGGGTGTGAGAAAAAAGTATAATCATGTTCTTCTAAATGCTGCATACGCCAAATGTCCACTAACTCCAAATCCCTCATTACCATGTTCACTCCTCTCTCCTCATGGGCTTTCTCTGCTCTCCTTGGGGGTTTGCAGTCTATGGATGGATCTCTCTTAATATTGAAGTCTTCCCCTACAATAAGTTGATATTCATCTAATGGCATCAATTTGGCCACCAGTGTAGTAAAACATTTATGTGTGTATACATTGGGCGCGTAGACACTGCAGAGCCCCACTTTAACACCTTGCAATAAGCCCGTCACTACTATGAATCTCTCCTCTGGATCTTGATACATTGTGTGCATATTGAATGCAACTGATTTGCGAATCATTATAGCTACCCCTCGCTGTCGCCCGTTGTATGCTGCAAAGTATATATCACCTACCCAATCCCTGTTTAATTTGAGGTGTTCATTTCTATTGAGATGTGTTTCCTGTATTAAAGCTATGTTGGTTTTCTGCCTCCTCAGTGTTTGTAAGATTTTTGCACTCTTTACCGGGGAGTGCACTCCATCAACATTCAACGATACTATTTTTAAATTAGCCATGCCACTCTATACTTAGCTGCCATCACTGCATAACTCCTTGAAATGCACCAGGAGCCTCCCAGCCAAGCCCCCAGCGCAGCAGTGTTCTCACCTGGTCTCAGCTCGGTCAATTGGGCCACGCTTCCCTCATTCTCACAGGCCTGCTCTCCATGTACCCTCAGCCCTGTTCAAATCCAGTACTGCAATTGCCCCCTCCCCCCTCTTCCCTCTCGTCCCCTCCCTACCCCGTCACCCCCTCCCTTATCTCTGCTTTCCCCCTCCCTTCCCAGTCTAAACCCCCCCAACCACTCTAAACCCCTACTTCATACATATCCCCTCAAACTCAACAGGTCACAACACACACTCTCCCTCTTCACACCACTAACTCTCCCAGTTCCCTTCTCCTATGCCCACTCATCCATACCTCGCGCTATTCCCCCCCTGTGAAAAAAGGGGTTAACAATATATATGTGAGAATTACTGCCCTCCAACCAGAATTGGCTAACCTGAGCTCTCCTCACTGCCCAAGGGCTGAAATCCCAACTTCAAACATATAACCAGGCCACCCTGTTGCCAACTAAGGAACATAAACAAGCAAGATGTTCAACTTCGTGCTAGTACTTGCAGCTTTGAGGACAAAGATCACCAGTGAAGCTGAGGTTTACACCTCTTCCACTGTTATCCTTCTCACCAGCCGACATGAAAGCTCACAACTCCCAACAAGTGAGCTCACAATCCACTTGCCTGGCTTCCTCCGACCACGCACTCAGCCCCTGCACTTCCAGTCCGCTGCAATCTCTAGTCCTCATTGTAGTCTCTCTACAAATGCTTCCAGCTCTGCGGGCTCGTTGAAGAATAAAGATTTGTTTTCATGCAAAACTCGTACCTTTGCAGGGTATAATAGGGCAAACTTCACACCCTTTTCAAACCTGCAAGATGGCCGACAGGTAAGGAGCTCCGTGACCGAGCTCCTGAGGTCCGGAAGAGTGGACTTACTTGGACCGTACTAAGCCGTCTCCAACCGATCTGGAACGGATTGGAATTAACCCGCAACCGACAGGAGACCACAACACCGCGAGGATCTCGCTGCAATTCTGAACAGAAGAGCGAGTGGAAACTGATCGCGGTGGTCTACCTGAGGTCCGGAAGACTGGGCCTACCTAGTCGCGCTGCGCTATCTCCAACCGGACTGGAATGGTCCGGAGCTGACCCGAAAGTAACAAGTAAACCGCAGAACCGCGACAGGCTGATCGCAACGGTGATTGCCTGCCTCGTGGCCACGACGCATCCACATCCCGAACCGGACTGGAGCCGAGCTGGATCCGACAAAGAGCAGGCTCGAAGACAAAGCGAGGAACTAACTAGCTGAATTCCGCCAGACCTACTAAAGGTGGGAATTCTCTGCTCGCCCCTAACATCGCTCCGAACGGCGGCGACGAAAGAACACAGTACTGAGCTTCCTCCACCGCCGAACGCCCAGCAACCGACCACCACGTGACCAGCCTCCGCCACGGACGAACAACACCAGGCCTCCAGAGCTTACCGGAGAACCCCTCGTGGACGGCTTCTCACCCCCCGAGCTCATCCCCGTCACAACTGGCCAGGCACGGCTGCCGGTCAACCATCAAGGCACACGTCACGTTCACCATCCGCCACTGCCGACTGGCACCCACCCGCCTGAACATACCGGAGACCACCTCATGGCCGACATCGGGGACTAACATAGAATTCAGCTAAGAACCTGCTCGCTCCCACGGTGAACTCCAAAATAGCCAAAATAACAGTTTGCTCTGATTAATTTGCATTTACTGCTTTTAGCTAGATTTAAAGTTTAAACCCTGCATTGCTTGCTTACAGATAAAGCTTTAATTGCTCTCAGCGCGATCTAAAAGCTATACTCTGCACTGCTTGCTTTAATAGACGCTTTAATCTAACTTAATTGTCTTGAACCTGATCTAATAGCTGATATTCTGCACTGCCTGTTTTAAATAGATGCTTTAATCTAACTTAATTGTCTCCAACTTGATCTAATAGCAGATATTCTGCACTGCTTGCTTTAAATAGAAGGCTTCATCTGCTCTTAGCCCGATTTAAAAACTTACATTTTGCACTGTTTGCCACACATATAAGGCGTTAATTGCTTTCAGCTATATCTAAGAGTTCTACTCTGTGTTGCTCGATTCAATAGTTCATACCATGCATTGCCTGCTTAAACAGAAGGCTCTAACTGCTTTCAGCTTGGTTAAAAGTTTATACCCTGCACTGCTTGCTTTAAATAGAAGGCTTTAATCCAATTGCTTTCAACCCGATCTAAGAACTATACTTTGCACTGCTTGCTTTAAATAGAAGGCTGTATCTATTAATTTGTTCTCAGATCGATTTAAAAGTTTGTACTTTGCATTGCTGCTTTACATAGAAGGCTTTATTGTGTCCAGATCGTCTCAAAAGCTTATATTCTGCACTGCTTGCTTTAAACAGCAGTTTTTTTTTTTGTTTTTTTTTTACCATGCTCTACCTACTTGAATGCTAACCAGCTGATTATGCTTTACCTACTTGAATGCTAACCAACTGAATATTGCCACAGGGACCAAGCACAGATATGAATATCAGCAAAACACTCCTAACCATTTATTGTCTCACCCTACTCTCACACACAAACACAACCCGTAACCCAGATAACAACAGCACCATAAATCACAAATCAAACAACACTCACATACAGACTATGCCCACCCCAAAGAACATCTATAATAACTCACCCACAACACACCAATCATACGCACAACCTACCAATAACTCGCCAAACCAACGACACAACAACCAACCAAGAGGAAAAATCTCCGAACAGGAACACCACCAACAAAAAGAGGAAAACAACAACAACAACAAACTCAACCACCGAAGACACAGGCAACTAATAAATATAAACACATCGAACCCCCCCACAGAACCATATCGCTCAATCCAAATAGGATACATCAATGCAAGATCAGCAGCAAGGAATTCAGTAGATATACTAGACTGGATCACCACAGACGACTTAGACCTTCTATTCATTACAGAAACCTGGTTCCACTGCCCTACAGACCCCGCCATCTTAGAAGCATGCCCACCAGAATACAAAATCACCCACTGGACAAGGAGTGGAAAAAGAGGGGGCGGAATAGCCATAATTTACAAATCCGAATTCGCCATCACAACCACGGGTGAATCTACCTCACCACAACTTGAAATTGCATCGACAAGAATTAATCACCCAAACCTAATAGGACACCTCAATGCAATCCTATTCTACAGACCACCAGGAAAATGGCAAGACTCCCAAACACAACTCATGGACTTCATCTCGAACACATGTGTATCTGCCACAAACATCCTTATATTAGGAGACATCAACCTACACCTTGAAGATGACACCTCAACAGGCACACGAGAATGCAAAGAATTCCTAAAACTCTGGGATCTACATGCACCCTACACGCAACCAACGCATGAAAAAGGACATACACTGGACATCATAACACACAAATTCGACCCGGACTCAACTATCACAATCACCAATACAAGATGGACACCCACACCATGGTCGGACCACTATAAAGCAAATGTCTCTCTCAACTGGCATAACACACACATAAACACAACCAATAAACATGAGCGAACAACATACACCACGAGAGGAAAAATAGACCCCACAACATTTTGGCAACAGATCTACCAGAACGAATGGTCAACCAATGCTGACACCATCCAATTCCTCCAAGAATGGGACGATTTATGCACAACAACATTAGACAAAATCGCCCCAATCCAAACCAGAACATCACGCAGAAAAAAATGTAACCCATGGTTCACCGAAGAGCTGAAAAAGCTTAAAACACAAGTCAGGAAACTAGAACGTGCATGGAACAAAAAAAGAGATGAACAAACACGGAATGCCTGGAAACTACTCCGGAGGAAATACAAATATACCATAAAACAAACTAAAAGACTACACTACAAGACAATGATAGGACCAAACTACAAAGACACACACAAACTCTTCTACCTCGTGAACAAACTATTAGACACCACACCAGTCACAAACAACAGCAAAGATACACCAGACGTGGACAACCTTGCGAAATACTTCAAGGAGAAAATAATAAAATTAAGACTCCAAATACCTACCAGCCCTACCGAATACGCCACACTCCTAGATTGTCTAGACCCAGAAGACGGAATATATCCAGCAAACAGAACCTGGACCGAATTTGAACTACTATCAGAAGACCTCATCTCTGAAACACTTAGAAGATATGCCAAATCCCACTGCAAACTAGACATATGCCCAAATAACCTCATGAAATCAGCTCCTCAACAATTCACAATAGACCTAACAAACCACGTAAACTTCATGCTACAAAACGGACTTTTCCCAAAAGAAAAAGGAAAGATTTTACTCACCCCCATACCCAAAGACACAAAGAAAAGCGCGAGGGAAATAACCAGCTACAGACCAGTAGCATCCATACCACTAATAACCAAAATAACTGAAGGAATTGTAACTAAACAACTCACAAACTATCTAAACAAATACTCAATACTACACAATGCCCAATCAGGATTCCGATCGAACCACAGCACGGAAACAGTATTAATTACCCTCATGACTAAATTCAAACAAATGATTGCAACCGGCAACAACATACTCCTCCTACAATTTGACATGTCTAGTGCCTTCGACATGGTAGACCACGGAATCCTACTACACATACTTGAATACTTTGGCATAGGAGGAAATGTCCTAAACTGGTTCAAGGGGTTCCTAACCCAACGTTCATACCAAGTCACATCAAATTCAGCCACGTCTGCCGCATGGACACCTGAATGTGGGGTACCACAAGGATCACCTCTCTCACCAACCATCTTCAACCTAATGATGACCCCGTTGGCAAAACTCCTATCAAACCATAACCTCAACCCATATATCTATGCCGATGATGTAACAATATACATCCCTTTCAAACAAGACATCAAAGAAATATTCAATGAAATCAACCAAAGTCTACGCATCATGAACACCTGGGCAGATGCATTTCGTTTGAAACTAAATGCAGAAAAAACCCAATGCCTGATACTCACCTCCCAATACAACACGAACGAATTCACTGCAATAAATACACCTAACCTAAGCCTTCCAATCTCAGAAACATTAAAAATCCTTGGAGTTACTATCGACCGACACCTAACACTCGAAACCCATGCAAACAACACAACCAAAAAGATGTTCTACTGCATGTGGAAACTGAAAAGAATAAGACCATTCTTCCCAAGATCCGTCTTCCGCAGCCTAATACAATCCCTCGTACTCAGCCACCTGGATTACTGCAACTCACTGTACGCCGGATGCAAAGAGCAAATCTTGAGGAAACTGCAAACAGCCCAGAATACAGCAGCCAGACTCATCTTTGGAATACCAAAATATGAAAGTGCAAAACCCATACGAGAGAAGTTACACTGGCTTCCACTCAAGGAACGAATCACGTTCAAAGTATGCACATTAGTCCACAAAATTATTCACGGCGAAGCCCCAGCCTACATGTCTGAATTAATTGACTTACCACCCAGAAACGCTAAGAGATCATCCCGAACCTTCCTCAACCTCCACTTCCATAATTGCAAGGGCCTGAAATACAAGACGCTGCACGCATCAACCTTTACCTACATGAGCACGCAGTACTGGAATGAACTACCGCGGAACCTGAAAACGATCTACGAACAAACCAACTTCCGTAAATCACTAAAGACACTTCTTTTTGATAAAATCTACGGAAGAAACCACAACACATAAAGCTCACACTCACTGTTCAGTTATACATCAATACATCTACTTATGAATTCTTAACCCTAATCTCACTACACCCAAACATTTACTCACAGAAAAATGTGTACCATTTGCTTCATATAACGCCCCTTAATTTCCTGTTGTCTCCTTCCAATGTCTCAATGTTCTTTCAATTGATTTACTCCTTAACGAATTTGATTTTGACTCGTTTAACTCTTCACAATGTAATCCATAACCTGAATTGTAACAAATTGTATTTCCATTATTCATAATGTATTATAAGCCACGCTGAACCCGCAAAAAGGTGGGAAAATGTGGGATACAAATGCAATAAATAAATAAATAAATATAAGCGTTTACAGTGATGCCCCATTGCCTTCCGTTGCTCTGAAACTATAGTCGAGTAGTCTTGAAAAAGTAGGATTCCCCCCCCCCCCCCCTCATATTCAAGTCGCGGCTTGTCCCTATATGCCTGCAAAAGCGCTTCCTTGTCCTTGTAGTTAAATATTTTAGCCAGCACTTGTCGGGGCCGATTTTCATTTGCTCGCACTGCCCCCACTTGATGCACTCTTTCAGCTTGCAGCTGTTCCAGGCCCAACTGTGTGGGAAGCCATTGTTCCACAAACTTCTGTAAGTCCGCTGCTTTAACCGACTCCGGGACTCCCACCATCCGTAGATTGTTGTGCCTGCTGTGGTTTTCGAGATTGTCTGCCTTCTGCGCTAGTTGTTCACACCGCCGTTCCAGCGCTGCCACTTTCCTGCTCGTGCCTTCAGCTAGATCTTTGCAGTGCGATATGCGATCCTCCGCTTGTTGCAGGCGCGTTCCCTGACGTTCTATTGTCTCGCGGATCTGGTCCACTGACGCCTGCAATTTAGACAGCTTGTCCTCCAGCATGGCCGAAATCTGCACCAGATCTCTCACCAATTATGATGGGATCGCTCCTGTCCCCGCCGCCTCTGGAACCGCCGCCATCTTTGGTGTCGCTGCACTGGCACTCTTTTTCCCCCGCAGGGTCTTAGCGGGCATAACCGGCCTTCCACACAGTGATAGGGCCCGCGATCACACTCTGCACCGCTCTCCTCCTTCAGCTTCCCTTTCCTTCAAGTTGGGGATTGCTACGAGGTCCTTTTACAGGTAAATTAGCAGGTTTTTGGGGCATCTGAGTCGGAGCCTGTTTACTAGGCGCCCGCTCAGTCCCGCGTCATCACGTGACCTCCGCTAGACACCTTGTTTAAATCAAATGGGCTTTTGTTTGTGAGGTGACTCTACAGGATATGAAGAACACTAGTCTTGAGCATTTTCATTTTGGGTGACAAAGGCCACCAAAGGTGGTCCTTGCCCCACAGCCTACATTCAAATAGGGCAAGACACTTTGTGAAATAACACAAACCCCTGCAAAAAAGCACCCAAAATCTATACTGAAAACTTGCCGCACCAAAACAGCCCTAACCCACCTATGAAAAGACAGTGCTATAAATATTACAGTGGGACCAAGAGAAGTGTTTCCCTAGGTGGTCCTGGAGCACCCTCTCGCCATTCAGGTTTTCAGGCTATCCACAATGAATCTGCATGAAAAAGATTTGAATGTAATGGAGGCAGTATATGCAAATCAATGTCATGCATATTTATTGTGGATAGCCTGAAAACCTGACTGGCAAGGGGGTACTCTAGAACCAATTTGGGAAACACTGCCCTAGAACACAAAACTCACTACACCATAACAGCCTTAACCTACCTATGAAAGGACAGTGTCATATATATTACACTGGGCTCTCGATCACCAATATACCTACTATTGGGAAACTGGAATAAGCTGCACTGTTACACAGACACTACATGCTAACAGAATCCTTCACCTCAGTCACACATGCAGAACATGGACAGACCCTCATCTATATAACATAAGAGTAGCCATACTGGGTCAGACCAATGGTCCATCTAGCCCAGTATCCTGTTTCCAACAGTGGCCAACCCAGGTCACAAGCACCTGGCAGGAAACCCAAATTGTGACAACATTCCATGCTACCAATCTAATACAGAATAGAGAGCAACAACAAAAATTGAAATAGAGACCCCCCTCCTCTCTGCCCAAGGAAGCCAGACTCTATAAACAGTACAATACTGGTAAAAAAAGAAACAGAAATGCATTTTCACCTGTGCTTTGCAAAATAAAAATAGAAAAAAATGTACCTTTTACAAAGCAGGTACATCTCAGTCCGTACAAAGTATTAAATAAAAATAATTTTCCTCTACCTTTATTGTCTGGGAATTTGGCTGGTCCCAGTCTTTTTTTTCCATGTTCCACGAGTCAGCCATACAAATTCTTTTCCAGGTTGGCCTTTCCATTTCTTCTCTCGCCTCTTGTCTTCTTCCTTTCCTTCTCTACATCTGTTGGCACTGTTCCCTTCTCTACATCGTTTTATGTTCCCACTATGAAATAGCTGTGCATAGAGTTGCCAAGTGATCGACTAACATCAAATTAAAAATAAAATACCCTTTTCTACTGTTTGAACAATTTATTTTCTCATTTGCTTTGGTCCCACTGTCTCTTTTCTGTTTTTCTCCCTTTCTTCTGCCTTTACAGGTTCTCTTGCCCATCTGACATTTCTTCTGTCTCCAAGTGCACCATCCTTCTTTCCTCTGCACCACTATTTGTCCTGTCTAGTATCTCCCTTCTGTGTCTTTTGTCCCTATCCTATTCCCAAGTTCAGCATCTGCCCTTTCTGTGTCCCCACCTCCCCCTTTTTCAGCACAAGCCTACCTGGTCTCCTCATCTCCCCTTTTTCTAATATCTGCCCTCCTGGTGTCTCCATCTCTCCCTTTTCTAACATTGCACTATGTCCCCATCCTCCCCCCTTTCCCAGCATTACCTCTTTCTCCCCATCTCACCCCCTTTTCACCCTTCTACTACTACTACTTAACATTTCTAAAGCGCTACTAGGGTTACGCAGCGCTGTACAGTTTAACAAAGAAGGACAGTCCCTGCTCAAAGGAGTTTACAATCTAATGGACAAAATGTGCAGACAATCAAATTGGGGCAGTCTAGATTTCCTGAATTAGAGGTATAATGGTTAGGTGCTGAAGGCGACATTGAAGAGGTGGGCTTTGAGCAAGGATTTGAAGATGGGCAGGGAGGGGGCTTGGCGTATGGGGTCAGGAAGTTTATTCCAAGCATAGGGAGAGGCAAGACAGAATTCAGTCCCCACTTCCAGTAGTGCCCTCTCTGTGTGTCTATCTCCTTACCCCCCTTTCTAGTAGTGTCCCTGTGCCCCTATCAGTGAACAATGAAGAAAAATGAGTTCAACCTACAGAGTTTATAACTGCGGTTTCTACCAGCTATAATAATTTTTGAAGCTGTTTTAGTGATATTCGATTGTTGTTTCTTTTCTCCTCCAGCTTTTAAGGCACTGCCTATCCAACTGAAACTGCTTTAGACTTGTTACAGATGGATCAACAACAAAAATTACAAGTTGGATGCAGCAGCTTATAAGTTTGCTTGCTTTGTTTCGAGTGAACGGCAAAGGCAACTGCGCGAGGGAGTAGAAACAGATTAACCAAACTGGCTTCCTTGCTTACAGTGGACTAGATACGCTGAGTTCCACTCCTGTCTATTAAACCTTCTTGGGCAGCTTTCTCCCCTCTCCAGCCCCCCCTCACCCCACCCATTCTGAGTTCCACTCCTGTCTATTAAACCTTGGGCAGCTTTCTCCCTTCTCCAGCTCCCCCCCCACCCCATGCTGAGTTCCACTCCTGTCTATTAATCCTTCTTGGGCAGCTTTCTCCCTTCTCCAGCACCCCCCCCCCCCCCCCCGAGTCTTATAGGTTTCATCCGTGGTGATTTTCACTGCCTTCCTGCGCAAGTTTTGCACCTACTCCGAGTCCTGTCTCTTCCGCCCGTTCTCTCCCAGCCGTGTGGTCCTCGTTTTTAAAGCCCTGAGGCGTTCTCCCTCCGACACCGGCGATTCACAAATACTAGGACTAGGGGGCATGCAATGAAACTACAGTGTAGTAAATTTAAAACAAATTGGAGAAAATCTTTCTTCACCCAACGCGTAATTAAACTCTGGAATTCGTTGCCGGAGAACATAGTGAAGGCGGTTAGCTTGGCAGAGTTTAAAAATGGGTTGGACGGTTTCCTAAAGGACAAGTCCATAGACCACTACTAAATGGACTTGGGAAAAATCCACAATTTCGGGAATAACTTGTATAAAATGTTTGTATGTTTGGGTATCTTGCCAGGTGCCCTTGACCTGGATTGGCCGCTGTCGTGGACAGGATGCTAGGCTCGATGGACCTTTGGTCTTTTCCCAGTATGGCATTACTTATGTACTTATTTACATAGCAACAATAAAAAGAATTACAAGTCGTAAGAAGAATATACAATTTGTAGCAAACGTAATATTAATGGGGTAGCGGATAAGTAAATTGAACATAGGAGGAATTAGGTGTAGAAGGAAATGGGCGTTAGGAGGTAGGCATAGGAAGATGGAGAGGAAAAGATTAGGGATAGCAATAAGGATTATGGGAAACATGGTCAATATAAAACAATCGTTGGTAGAATCATGTGGGCATGCTTTAGATAGTTGAATCGTTAGGGTAGGCTTGCTTGACTAGATGGGTCTTCAATGCTTTTCTGAATGGCAGAAGGCCATTGATTGTTCGGATTGGTCTTGGTAGAGCGTTCCAAAGCTGGCTACCCAGAAAGGAAAAATTGGATGCAAAGAAGGATTTGTACTTTAATACCTGTGTAAGTATCACATTCTTGACTGTCTCAGGGTAGTCAGACCAGAATTTTCCTACACTAATATATAAAATCTCTATCAGTTCAGGCGATCCTTTTGGGCTTAAAGAGACATACAATCACAGTACTTATGTTCAGCTTGTTTATGGCTGTTTCCCAAACAAAGATTAAACACTTGACATGGGCATCAAAGTTTTGATCTTTCTCACACAGTGTAAGTAGGAGCAGAACCCTGACTTTTGTTGAGATATGCCAAGTAGAGAATGACAGAGGACTGGGACAAGCGGGTAACCGTGGGGATGAGATGGGGGAGGGACAGAGCCAAAAAAGACAGACTTTGGCCCTGTGTCCTTTTCTAATGCAGACACGGATGCTTTACATGGGGGAATCCTGTGTATTCCTGTTACCAGCATGTCTTCTGAGAGGACATGTTCTATTTTGGGAAGAACTGTGAAAGTCAGGAGAAGTAGACTAAATTCTGAGGTTGTTGATGACTTATTATTCACCCACAGATTAAAAACATCATAACAGTGCTTCATAGGGCATATTTCTCCCCTGTTAGGGCGTACAGAGCAGGTTGTATTTTGTATCACTGGGTGGATTAGAATTCCTTGGAAACAACAGTTGTACAGAATATTGGTTATCTATATAAATAATTCCCACCTCCAACGTTCTGAAGCTCAATCAGCACCTGAAGCTCACTCAGCACCACTCACCCTCACTCATACACTCGCCGTCAACCATGCCCCATCTCTATAGGCTCTCACCGTCACTCACCCTCACTCATAGACCCGCCCTTAGCCACGCCCCATCTCTCTTTAAAATGCACCTCCAACGTTCTAATGAAGCCTCCTCCAAGTTATAACTTTGTAGTTGTGTAGATCGCGATTTCCCCATGAGTGTATGCCCCGCCCTCGCGTCACAACGTGATGACATCAAGGGCGGAGCAATGGTACTCAACAAATAGCATCGCTCACCCACCCCGCCCTCTCGTCAAAACGTCATGACGTCGAGGGCGGGTAATGAAAACAGAAAATAGAAAAGGAGTTAATTGTCTCCGCAATGCTGCCGCAAGCCCACCTACAAACATTTAAAGCGCAAGGTACGGACCACACGTCACCGTTTTCTTCTCTCTCAAAGGATCTCGGCCGCATGCTGCAAAGTTTACTTTCAGCTTTCTACCACTTAAACTGTGTCGCTGGTTGGAGAGCAAGGATGCGAAAGAACTGTTTGCGAAATGGCATGGAAGCCGTGTGGGGAAAAGGGTTTTGTCTTGGTCTCTTTCTTCTTTCTGGCTTTCAGTCCGTCTCCCGCACTACAAGCGCGAGGACAGGGCGAGTGGTGGTCATTCTTTACTAAGCTGTCAGAAGTCTATTACAATATATTTTTGATGCTGACGGGAGGTCTTACTAGATCTCTCTGAAGCTGCTTCAGGGGTTTCCCCCCCCCCCCCCCCCCCCCACACCTGGCAATGGTGCTGCAGGAACAGGCACTAACTGGGAGGGAAGGAGGGAGGGAGAGAGAGGGAAAACACTGGAACTGGGAGGGAGGGAGGAACATGGAACTGGGAGGGAGGGAGGAAGGGTGGGTGAGGACCATGGAACTGGGAGGGTGGGAGGGGGTGGGAAAACCATGGAACTGGGAGGGAGGGGGGAGGGAAAACACTGGAACTGGGATGCAAAACCCTGTAACTGGGGGGGGAGGGAAAACACTGGAACTGGGACGCAAAACCCTCTAACAGGGAGGGAGGGAGGACCATGAAACTAGGAGGGAGGGAGGGGGTAGAGGACCCTGGAACTGGGAGGGAGGGAGGGAGGGGGTGGGAAAACCCTAGAACTGGGAGGGAGGGAGGGGGTGGAAAAACCATGGAAATGGGAGGGAGGGACGGGGTTGAGGACCCTAGAACTGGGAGGGAGAGAGGGAGGGGGTGGGAAAACCCTAGAACTCAGAGGGAGGGAGGGGGTGGGAAAAAACTGGAACTGGGAGGGAGGGAGGGGGTGGGAAAACCCTGGAACTGGGAGGGGAGGTGGGCCCTGGCACAAACTCTCATTCTCACACACACACACTCTGCACCCAGTCTCACTCTGTCACACACACATTCACTCTCTCTATCACACACTCACTCTCACACACTCACTGTAAAACACACACACTCCGAGGAAAAGCTTGCTAGCGCCCGTTTCATTGGTTTCAGAAACGGGCCTTTTATCCTAGTACTTTAATAAAAAGATTTAAATATAAAATCAAAAGTGTTAGAGGCTTGTGCACATGAGGACAGAGCTTACGGGGATGGGACAGGGATGGGGGTCACACTTTGTCCCCATGTCATTCTCTAATGCCAAAACCCAGAAGAAAGTAACAAAAGAGAAAAATAACAAAGTAATGTAGTGGCTTTTATTTTTTTAAGAAATGAAATCATTAAAAAACAATAACACATAGAGAAAACCTTTTGTAGAAACAGGAGAGAGAGCTTTGTTCAGTGTCTGTTCTCAGAGCAGAAAAAAGAAAATTGGTGTACCGAGTTGACCACTGTAAACAGGAAGGACTGCATGTGATCAGAAATTTTACACTTAGTTTAGAGCTCTGGGAGCGCTGCTTCCTACTGGTGATGTGTGATAAAGTCAGGGTTCTCAATGGAACCAAGAGGGAGTTTATGGCATTTTTTTCCGCACAATAGTTTATTGGACTCAGCACTGTCCTGCGTGTCTGTTTGTTCTTAGTAAGGCACTCTGGCCCTGACTGCTTTCCTCTTGCAAGTCCACTGCAGAGGCTGACTTGGTTGTGTGTCTAGAGTTGGTCTTTACTGTTCCACACAGCTTGATTCCAGATGCATAGGGCGTTCACTCCTCAACCGGGCCACTCAGCTGTATTTATGCAGGGTAGATGAGTTCTGTGGGCTTTTATAAAACTGTGCAACTGCTGTGCATGTAAAAAGCTTGTGTAGAAAAAGTGTATGCCTACTTTTACATAATCTGCATATAGGCATTCCCAGGGCCATAGTTTGGGCAGTGCAGACGTAGGGTTGCAGTGTGAATGAGTATTGTATAAAATACAAGTGTATGTATGTGGAGTACAGCCTAGCATTCACTCCTTTAGAGCAGATGTAAATTTATGCATAGGCACTTATGCACTGTTGGGGTACGATCCGGGTGCTTATTTTGCAAAGATATATAGGCATCTATGTTGCCTTTTGCAAATAGGTACTTTATTTAGTCTTCTGTCATAGGGATTCTATTATAAAATCAAGTCCCTAAAGTCCCATTTATTTCAGCGCTATATAACCTTTTCTTGTTTTGTCTCATTTTTCAGGCACAGATTGGTAATTATATTCCTTTCAGACGAGCTAACAGATACTACACAGCAGACAAAAATATTATATGCAGAAATTGTGATAAACGAGGTCATCTTTCCAAAAATTGTCCTGCTTCAAGGGTGAGTGGAAAGGTTGTTTGCGTTTTTGCACTAATAATATAATTTTTTTAAATGAACTTATGAATTTCAGAAGATTGCTACTGTATATCACAATATGGAGCTAAAACTGTACCATGAAACAATTTATATATGGACAATAATTTTTGTATGTAATCTTTCAGGCATGCTTAAAAGTAAATTATTTAACAGTTGTAAGTTTTTGTTTCTTACATGGGACCAAGGTTAATCTTTATTTATTTATAAGTGTTTACTTTTTTTACCTGATTGTTCATTATATCATCCATGTTTCTATATATATTACCAATTGTATCTGTACTCTGACATGGCATAAGTCATGACGGAAATTGTAAGCCACATTGAGCCTGCAAATAGGTGGGAAAATGTGGGATACAAATGCAACAAATAAATAAATAAATAAATACCATCTTCCTGAACAAATTCATTCAAAATGATTTGCTCAATCAATAACAAAAAGCAGGAGAAAACGCTCTGCAGTAATACACAAAGCAACACAGACAGCAAAGGTGATAAAAGGAATAAAGAGCAAACATGAGTTCACCAAAGCAAGCTCTATTGAAGAAGGACCCACACACAGGTGTGTATTGGGTGGTGTGTCTTTGAATATTGGATATTTGAATCTTGGAAAATGCCACCTAAAAGGAATTGTGACTACTGTAAACAAATTATTCAGTATTAATAATTCTGGTTGTTCTCTTGCTCATATCTTACATTTAGGTTGCTGGATATTCACCATTGATCACTGTCTGCGTTCATCTGGCATCCGCTCCATTAGACATCTATTCATAGTTTTTTATTTCTTTATTTATTTTATTTGTAGCATTTGTATCCCACATTTTCCCACCGTTTTGCAGGCTCAATGTGGCTTACATTTGCTGTAGTGGCGGTTGCCATTTCCGGGTAACCGAATTACAAATGGTGCTGCGTTAAGGCAGCATTGGTCAGAGTCTGCCTTTGCGCCGGTTTAGCAGGCTTTTTAACTTGCATGCCTTTAATCATGCAAGTCTCATGTCCACCATCTCCAGAGACCAGCTCCTTTTTGCAGTTGCTTCAGGGCCATAGGTTGTTCATAAATACATGACATAAGAATAGCCATACTGGGTCAGACCAATCGTCCATCTAGCCCAGTGTCCTGCTTCCATTAGTGGTCAATCCAGGTCTCAAGTACCTTGCAGAAACTCAATTAGTAGCATCATTCTATGCTACCAATTCCAGTGCAAGCAATGGCTTCCCCCATATCCATCTCAATAACAGACTATGGACTTTTCCTCCAGAAACTTGTCCAACCTTTTTTAAACCCAGAAATGCAAACCGCTGTTACCACATCCTCCAGCAATGAGTTCCAGAGCTTAACTGTTCTTTGAGGGAAAAAATATTTCCTCCTATTTGTTTTAAAAGTATTTCCATACAATTTCTTTGAGTGTCCTCTGGTCTTTGTACTTTTTGAATGAGTGAGAGATCGATTTACCTCCTTCAGGATTTTGTAGACCTCAATTATATCCCCCCTCGGATGTTTCTTTTCTAAGCTAAAGAGCCCTAACCTCTTTAGCCTTTCCTCATGTAGGAGCAGTTCCATCCCATCTATCATTTTGGTTGGAGTTCTTTGAACTTTTTCTAATTCCACTATTTCCTGTTGATGTCACACAATATTTTCATGTTATGGCCCTGTAGGTCTGGTTGTGAGAGGTTGTTTTCTGGATTTGGTGGAACTTTCTCTTAACTCAGCATGCTAGCCAAATTATAAGCATAAGAGTGAGGATCTGCCCAATTAATACCACTACAATGGGATGGAATAATCTATTTAGCACACTATTTCCAGTATGCTACTTCCCAAGAAAAATACCCACCATGAATGTTTCCTTATGTTCTCTATTTCAGAGGCTAAGTGGTGTATTAATTTTATATCCTTTGTGATTTTCTCAGTTACTATTTTGTTTTCCTTTTTAAGTCGCTCCCAAGGATCTCTGTATAATAAGGTGATCCCATACTTGACTGTAATTGTATTACATTAAAACATAAGGGAATAGGTAAGTCGCTCCTAGGATCTCTGTATAATATGTGCTCTTGCTCATGTCTTACATTTAGGTTGCTGGATATTCACCATTGATCACTGTCTGTGGTCATTTGGCATCCGCTCCATTAGACAACTATTCATAGTTGGCAGCATTGGTCAGAGTCTGCCTTTGCTCTGGTTTAGCGGGCTTTTTAACTTGCATGCCTGTTCCACGTGCAGGGCCCAAGAGACAGGCAGAGCTCCAGAGTCTCAATGCGTGGATGAGACGATGGTGCAGGGAAGAGGGTTTTAGATTTATTAGGAACTGGGCAACATTCTGGGGAAGGGGGAGCCTATTCCGAAAGGATGGGCTCCACCTTAACCAGGGTGGGACCAGGCTGCTGGCATCGGCATTTAAAAAGGAGATAGAGCAGCTTTTAAACTAGAAATGGGGGGAAGGCCGACAGTCGCTCAAAAGCACATGGTTCGGGAAAAGGTATCTTGCAAAGATACCTCACAAACAGGGAAGATAGGGTTTTTGGATAGTGAGGTTGCACAACAGACCGTGGTAGACCAGGTGCCCTTAAATACAACTAAAGATCAGACAAAAGATGTCAAATCAATAGTGTCAGGTACTAAGCATCATGCAAATAAGAACAACAAACATACTCTGAAATGTCTATATGCAAATGCTAGGAGTCTAAGAAATAAGATGGGAGAGTTGGACTATATTGCACTAAATGAAAAATTGGATATAATAGGCATTACTGAGACCTGGTGGAAGGAGGATAACCAGTGGGACACTATCATACCGGGGTACAAAGTATATCGTAGTGATAGGGTGGACCGGACTGGTGGAGGGGTTGCATTGTATATTAACGAGAGCCTTGACTCAGATAGATTACAAATTCAGCAGGACACAAATCACACCTTTGAATCATTGTGGGTTGAAATTCCATGTATAAAAGGGAAAAAAACGGTGATAGGAGTGTACTACCGTCCGCCTCGCCAGGATGAGCAGGTAGACACAGAAATGATAAAAGAAATCAGGGACGCGAACAAAATGGGCAATGTGATAATAATGGGTGACTTCAATTATCCAAATATAGACTAGGTAAATGTAACATCGGAACACGCTACAAAGATACAATTCCTTGATGAAATCAAGGACAGCTTTATGGGGCAACTGGTGCAGGAGCCGACGAGAGAAGGAAAAATTCTAGACTTGGTCCTTAGTGGAGCGCATGATCTGGTGAGGGACGTTATGGTACTGGGGCCGCTTGATAACAGTGACCATAATATGATCAGTTTTGATATTGACCTTGAAGTAACTGTACACAGAAAGTCAAATACGTTAGCGTTTAACTTTAAAAAAGGAGACTATGATAAAATGAGAAGAACGGTAAAAAAAAAACTTAGGGGGGCAACTGAAAGAGTAAAAACTGTACAACAGGCGTGGACGCTGTTCAAGAATACCATCCTGGAGGCCCAGGCCATACATATTCCGCGAATTAGAAAAGAAAGTCGGAACTCCAAAAGACAGCCGGCCTGGTTGAAAAGTGAGGTGAAGGAAGCTATTAGGGCTAAAAGAAACGCCTTCAGAAAATGGAAGAAGGAACCGTCTGAAAATAACAAGAAGCAGCATAAGGAGTGTCAAAGCAAATGCAAGGCGCAGATAAAGAAGGCCAAGAGGGATTACGAAAAAAAGATAGCATTAGAGGCAAAAAAACATAGTAAAATTTTTTTTCGGTATATTAAAAGCAGGAAGCCGGCAAAGGATGACCGAGGGGTAAAAGGGGCGATCAAGGAAGACAAAGACGTAGCGGAGAGACTGAATGAATTCTTTGCTTCGGTCTTCACCGAGGAAGATTTGGGTGGGATACCGGTGTTGGAAATGGTATTTCAAGCGGACGAGTCGGAGAAACTTACTGACTTCACGGTAAACCTGGAGGACGTAATGGGGCAGTTCGGCAAACTGAAGAGTAGCAAATCTCCTGGACCGGATGGTATTCATCCTAGAGTACTGATAGAACTGAAAAATGAGCTTGCGGAGCTACTGCTAGTGATATGCAACTTATCCTTAAAATCGAGCGTGGTACCGGAAGATTGGAGGGTGGCCAATGTAACTCCCATTTTTAAAAAAAGCTCCAGGGGAGATCCGGGAAATTATAGACCGGTGAGTCTGACGTCGGTGCCGGGGAAAATGGTAGAGGCTATTATTAAAAACAAAATTACAGAGCACATCCGAGGACATGGATTACTGAGACCGAGTCAGCACGGCTTTTGTGTGGGGAAATCTTGCCTGACCAATTTACTTCAATTCTTTGAAGGAGTAAAGAAACATGTGGACAAAGGGGAGCCGGTTGATATTGTGTATCTGGATTTTCAAAAGGCGTTTGACAAGGTACCTCATGAAAGGCTACAGAGGAAATTGGAGGGTCATGGGATAGGAGGAAATGTCCTATTGTGGATTAAAAACTGGTTGAAGGATAGGAAACAGAGAGTGGGGTTAAATGGGCAATATTCACAATGGAGAAAGGGTAGTTAGTGGGGTTCCTCAGGGGTCTGTGCTAGGACCGCTGCTTTTTAATATATTTATAAATGATTTAGAGATGGGAGTAACTAGCGAGGTAATTAAATTTGCTGATGACACAAAGTTATTCAAAGTCGTTAACTCGCGACAGGATTGTGTAAAATTACAAGAGGACCTTACGAGACTGGGCGGCTAAATGGCAGATGATGTTTAATGTGAGCAAGTGCAAGGTGATGCATATGGGAAAAAAGAACCCGAATTATAGCTACGTCATGCAAGGTTCCACGTTAGGAGTTACGGACCACGAAAGGGATCTGGGTGTCGTCGTCGATAACACGCTGAAACCTTCTGCTCAGTGTGCTGCTGCGGCTAGGAAAGCGAATAGAATGTTGGGTATTATTAGGAAAGGTATGGAAAACAGGTGTGAGGATGTTATAATACCGTTGTATTGCTCCATGGTGCGACCGCACCTTGAGTATTGTGTTCAATTCTGGTCGCCGCATCTCAAGAAAGATATAGTACAATTGGAAAAGGTGCAGCGAAGGGCGACTAAAATGATAGCGGGGATGGGACGACTTCCCTATGAAGAAAGACTAAGGAGGCTAGGGCTATTCAGCTTGGAGAAGAGACGGCTGAGGAGAGACATGATAGAGGTATATAAAATAATGAGTGGAGTGGAACAGGTGGATGTGAAGCATCTGTTCACGCTTTCCAAAAATACTAGGACTAGTGGGCATGCGATTAAACTACAGTGCAGTAAATTTAAAACAACGTGTAATTAAACTCTGGAATTCATTGCCGGAAAATGTGGTGAAGGCGGTTAGCTTAGCAGAGTTTAAAAAGGGGTTGGACGGTTTCCTAAAGGACAAGTCCATAAACCGCTACTAAACGGACTTGGAAAAATCCAAAATCTCAGGAATAACATGTATAGAATGTTTGTACGTTTGGGAAGCTTGCCAGGTGCCCTTGGCCTGGATTGGCTGCTGTCGTGGACAAGATGCTGGGCTCGATGGACCCTTGGTCTTTTCCCAGTATGGCATTACTTATGTACTTATGCAAGTCTCATGTGCATCACCCCCAGAGACCAGCTTCTTTTTGTTCAGTTCCGGAGTGGGTATGGATAGGTCAGTGGAAACATACTGCATCATTGATCTGGAATAACTAAATCACATCCTGTAATCCTAGTGACATCACATAGATATAGATTTAATCCTTCATTTACTACAAACAGCTTACCATTAGCAATAATAAATGGGCAGGTAGTTCTAATACAGACACAAGAATGGGAATATAGAACTTAATGGTACCTGTGCCTTTCATTTTTCTAATGATAACAGTAGTATAGTAGTTCTATATTCCCATTCTTGCAAGCAATTATCATAGTAACTTCCTAGGTTACTATCACATGGGTCATTCCATGTCAAGTGGTGTAAAATTGAAAAAAATTCCCACTATCATGTTCTCCAATTTTGTTCAAATTTTATCTGTTGCGCGAGTCAGGTGTTAAACGAACTTTCCCAAAATTTGAGGTCTCTAACTGGAATAGTTGCAGTTCTGAAAGGTTGTCAGTCCATGAGCGTGCGACATTTACCAAAATGCCATTTTTGGGGTCTAATAAAATCTAAATACATCTATAAGAATGGCTAAAAAATTCAAATCCTGTACAGTTTTTGATGCTAATTCTGATGAAATACATTTTAACATTATGGATGCAAAATCCAGTCAAACAAGTTGACTCAGTGTGCATCAAAATTGGTCGCGACTCTTCGGAACATATTTGGACCAATATTCAGACCGCAACAACTTCCATGCAAAGATATAGACTTGAAATTTTGAACAAGCATTATGCTTGTGCTGGACACAATACTGCCAGATTTGCAACTAACCAGCATCTATAACCGCCCTGCAGGATCTCTTCAAAGTTGGCACTGTCAACGCAAATGGTAAAATGTACCAGAGTTCAAAGCAATTATTAAAAAAGTGTCTGCCTGAATCAGCTTGTGAATAGTATCATCTGAAAGAGAAAATTGTGCTCTACAACACTGATATGTTTTTGTTTTGCATTGCCACCATTAAGTAGCCATTTACTCAGGTCAAAGTATGTTATATTTTGTGTGCGCGATGTATTGCGTTGGTCCATGATGGCTGAGCCATTACTGGTTATCACATTGAAACCAGCATCCCCATCGCCATAGGGGCCACGCCCGATAGCCATGCAGTAACAGCCACGGGTGGGTTTCTTTACTGCAGGTTCCCAAGCCTGATTATGGGTTTCTTTACTGCAGGTTCCCAAGCCTGCCTTCTTCAGTTACTTCACTGCAGGTTCCCAAGCCTGCCTTCTTCAGTTACTTCATCATTCTGAAAGCATCATTGATCTGCAAGAGAATGGTTTCAGGGAAACTATATTGCCGAGCAGATGATGTCACTGATGGAGCTGGTATAACAGCAATGATAAGTTGTTCTGGGATCCAGCAAGTATCGCGTCTTACCGGCCAATAAAATGAAGTAGTGAGACCATGAGGATGCATAAAGCTTATGAAAGCATCTTTCTGTTCAACTGACGTTTCACAAATGTTTCCAATCCACCATAACAGCACACAATAAATGATTGGACAATCAACGAATAAAATACAAATGAATAAATAATTATATCAATACTTTTAAGCGACTATTAAGACTCAATTTCCTAGAAATGAAGAAAAATTAGCGCATCAAGCGTACTAAATATAACATATTTTGACCTGAGTAAATGGCTTCTTAATGGTGGCATTGCAAAACAAAAACATATCAGTGTTGTAGAGCACAATTTTCTCTTTCAGATGATAATGTTCTTAAGCTGATTCAGGCAGACTCTTCTTTAATAATTGGCTTTGAACTTTGGTACATTTTACCATTTGCGCTGACAGTGCCAACTTTGAAGAGATCCTGCAGGGCGGTTATAGATGCTGGTTAGTTGCAAATCTGGCAGTATTATGTCCAGCACAAGCATAATGCTTGTTCAAAATTTCAAGTCTATATCTTTGCATGGAAGTTGTTGCGGTCTGAATATTGGTCCAAATATGTTCCGATGAGTCGCAACCAATTTTGATGCACACTTGTTTGACTGGATTTTGCATCCATAATGTTAAAATGTATTTCATCAGAATTAGCATCAAAAACTGTACAGGATTTGAATTTTTTAGCCATTCTTATAAATGTGTTTGGATTTTATTAGACCCCAAAAATGGCATTTTGGTAAATGTTGCACGCTCATGGACTGACAACCTTTCAGAAAAGGGGGTCTAGATCTGCAACTATTGCAGTTAGAGACCTCAAATTTTGGGAAACTTCATTTAACACATGACTCGCGCAACAGATAAAATTTGAACAAAATTGGAGACAAGATGGTGGGAAGGTTTAGACCACTTGACATGGAATGACCCACTTACAAGATAATTATTTCTATTTACAGCAGTACATCGAAGGAAATGCAGGGTCATGGTATGGTACCATGAGATGTCTTTGATTTGAAAGGAATTCGCTGAACCATCTGAACACAGTCTCTCTTAATCCTATCTGAGCCAGGCGTTCGAGTAGCAATGTGTGGTTAATTGCATCAAATGCTGCCGATACATTGAATTGGAGAAGAATTACTTGGTCGCCTTTGCATAGCTGTTGTTTGACATATGTAGTTAGAACTAGCAGCAATGTCTCCGTACTATGTGACGATCTGAAGCCAAATTGCGACCAGTGTAAAATAGAAATTTTTCCAGATACAATGAGAGATGTTTATTAATGTAGGTTTCTAATACTTTAAAAATAGGTATGTTTTGCCAATGGACAGTAGTTTGCAGGTGATGTTATGTCTAGCCCAGATCCCTTCAGTAGTGGAGTGAGAACAGTTTTGCCATATCAGGAGGAAGATAGCTAGTTTTTAACAGCTCGTTGAGATTATCGAGTAACCAGTTTACTGCTTCCATAGAGATGGATTGAGTAGGTGTTTTTAACATTGATCCAGGGAGCAGTTGGCTCTGGAGCATTTCAACAGCATTGATCTTGCATCCTCAACTGTTAGTGGTTGAAAAGATTCCCTGTTTTGAGTCCTTGGGTTGTAGGATCTCTGGTGATTAAGGTTGAGCTACAGGTTGGACTATTTTCTTCTGTTGGTGTAGCTTTAGATATTTCGGTCCTAATTTGGAGGATTTTGTTGGTGAAATGATCAGCTAGATCTTGGCAGTGGGACATGTTTTCTGTGAATGTTTATCTTTATTTCTGGAAGCTAGTGTTTTAACTAAGGAGAAAAGTTTTTTTGTTGTCAAGATCATCTTGACCTATTAGGCTGTTATGGCATTGGCATTTTGAGTCAGCTACCTTATTTTTGTAGCATCGGAAGGCTAACTTCCATTTGGATTTATCAGTAGTATTTTTGTTCTTTCTCCATTGCTTTTCAAGGCATCGACATTCCTTTTTTAGGGTGAATAGTTTCTCTATAAACCATGGTGAATTTCTGGGTGTCTTGTCCTTTTTAGTGGTAAATTGAGCAATTTTGTCTAGTATGGCTTTCACCTTGGTGTTCCAGTGGGATTTGATTGAACCATGTGTAGAAAATGCAGTAGTGAGGGAATCTATTAGCTCAGACCAGGAAGTGTCATTGATTTTACCTTTGGTGGAGATGAGTTTGGATGATTTGTGTCTAAGTTTGACATACAGATATCAACGATGAAATCCAGTTGGAAGTGGTCAGACCATGGTACTGGCTTTCATTTGAATTAACTAATGAAGCTGTTAGGATAGGAAGTCATGAAGTCTAACATACAGCCTTTTTCATGAGTTTCACTCTTGGAGAATGTAGTTAGTTTGCCGTCCTTCAGGAAAGATTTGAAGTTGTGGACATCGGTGTCTGCATCATTTTCCAAGTGTAAGTTTAAGTCTCCCAGAAAAATAATCTTTGAAAATTGTGACATGGCAGAGGATGTAATCTCTTCAAGTAGGGGTTCTGCCTTGGATGAAGCTCCCGGAGGACAGTAAATGAGGAGTAGGGTGATACAAGATCAGCATAGCTATTTTCATCTTTAAACAACAACAACAGCCCCTGAAAATGATTCTTCATTTCTAAGAACAAAAATACAGCATGCCTTTTTGATTATAATAAAAATAGCAAAGAGCAATAAATCTCTGGTCAGCAAGAAGTGGCGTTGAGTTACTGAGGTCCCCTATTACTAATCCGCGCTAGTTATTCTTGGTGCGACAATGCCAACAAAGCCTTTTCACTTTGAATGGGATTCATCAGCATTGCCATGCGGGAATCACTATCGCAGTTTGGTAAAAGAGGCCCTCAGTTAAATATTGATCTATGATTAATCTTGAAAATATATCTCGGTAAACACTTTGTGCATCCCTAACCTATATGAGCACTATTGTAATAGTCTTCCTTTTTCTTTCTTCTTTCATCCATCCTTTTCGCTCATACAAGTTAACAAGGTTACTCTAAACCTACATTAGTGAATTTTGACTCTCTTTCATAGGCAGATGATCAAAAGCAAACGCCGGTGCTAGAGACTGTTAGCGCCATACTAGCACCAGCGTTTGCTACCGCCCCATGATCAGAGCCCATGAGCGTGTGAAACAATGCGCTCGAGGGCTCTTTGCGCAAGTAGCATGCAAATGCATGCTAAACAGGGCTTAGCGCATTCATCGCCAATGATCAGCGGTCAGCGCGCCAAAATTTGGGTCGCTGGCTGTGGCACACCCTACGCCAGCTCCGAGCTGGTGTTAGGGTTTGCAGATCATTGGGGAGGAATGGTGAGCCCTGTCCAGCATGCAGTTGCATGCTGGCAGGCCCCCGCTGCCCCCCAAAGCAAACCTGCCAACAGGGGGCTGGAGGTCCGGCAGATCTCTGGTCCCCCCCCCCCCAGGTTCAGGGAGGGCTGGAGATCCGGTGGGTCTCCAGCTCCCCCAAACCCCCAGAAAATGGTCCCTGGTGGTCCAGTGGCCACCGGCCAAACCCCCTCCCTCCCAGCGAGTGACGGGGGGAGCTGGAGTTCCGGCGGACCTCCGGTCCCCCCTGACGATCCCATCCCCCCCCCAGGTTCAGGGAGGGCTGGAGATCCAGTGGGTCTCCAGCCCCCCCCCCCAACCCCCAGAAAATGGTCCCTGGTAGTCCAGTTTTCCAGTCTTTTTACATCTTTAGCAATATATGGCCTCCAAAACTGAATACAATACTCCAAGTGGGGCCTCACCAATGACTTGTAGAGGGGCATCAACACCTCCTTTCTTCTGCTGGTTATGCCCTTCTCTGCGTAGCCTAGCATCTTTCTGGCCACGGCCGTCTCCTTGTCGCATTGTTCTTTCACCTTCAGATCCTCCGAAACCAACACCCCAAGGTCTCTCTCCTGAGTCGAGCTTACTAATCTCTCCCCTCCTATCCGGTATCTCTGTTTTGGGTTTCCGCAACCCAAGTGCATCACTCTACACTTCTTGGCATTAAATAACTATTTTATATAATTAGGGGAAAAAGCATTTAGCAGATGTAAGAGTACTTTTTGTAAATTAATTAAATTTTAACTGCCAGACCCTCAACCATTCTTCTAAAGTTCGGAGATCCCTTCTCATCGTTTCTGCTCCCTCCAGGGTATCCACTCTATTGGCTATTTTCGTGTCATACGCAAAAAGGCACTCCTTTCCTTCCAACCCTTCAGCAATATCTCCCACAAATATATTAAACAGAATAGGCCCCAGCACCGACCCCTGAGGATCTCCACTGCTCACCTTCCTTTCCTCCGAGCAGATTCCATTTACTACCACCCTCTGCCACCTGTCAGTCAACCAGTTTCTTATCCAGTTCACCACTTTCGGTCCTAAGTTCAACCCTTTCGGCTTATTCACGAGTCTTCTGTGGGGGATCGTATCAAAGGCTTTGCTGAAGTCCAAGTAGATTACACCTAGTGCACGTCCCTCATCCAGTTCTTTGGTCGCCCAGTCAAAAAAGTCAATAAGATTCATTTGGCAGGATTTTCCTTTGGTAAAGCCATGTTGCCTCGGGTCCTGTAACCCATCGGTTTCTAGAAAGTTAACTATCCTTTCTTTCAGCAGCGACTCCATTATTTTTCCTACCACCATGGCATTTTACTGAGTTTTACTGATCTACTTCAGACAACCTTTGCCAGACCCATGGATATTTTTGCTTATCACCAAGTAGTCCATTATATTACCTATCTTCCCACAGATGGACTTATTTTGCATTATAGCAAAACCCTACGCACTTGGTTGGAATCACCTTCAAGGGGAGATTGTTGGTAAGAACATGAGCATTCCCTTACTGGGACAGACCGAGGGTCCATCAAGCCCAGGATCCTGTTTTCCAACAGTGGCTAATCCAGGTTACAAGTACCTGGCAAGATCCCAAAACAGTACATTCCTTGTCATCAAGCAGATGAAGCCATTACGTATGGGTTGTGTCCATCAACCAGCAGGGGGAGATAGAGAGCACTCAACTTTTCACAGTGCCTCATGGCCAGCTAGCTCCACTGCCTCTTCAGTATTCTGTATCTCCCAAAGCAGGGTGGCTGCAGCTTCTTCGAGCTCGATCAAAAATCTGCCTGGGGGTGGCTCCTGTCTTGCCAGTTGTTAGCCGAAGGTGATTCCAATCTGATAGCCCTGGGCAGGATCTGGGCGGTCAGGGAGCGGTTTTCTCCCCTGATTTTGTTTTAATGCTGCATAAGGCATACATGCTTAAAAGAGCTCTTCCACAGGGATCTTCGGAACCTCTGCCTACCCCCCCGGTGGATGCTAGCCTTTTGGAGTTGGCTTTGCCTGTTTCTTAAACTCCTGATAAACACAGAAGGGCTAATTCCCCTTCTGAGTGTGGCGCACCCCCCTTTCCCCCCCCCCCCCCCCCCGTGGTCGGGCTGTGAGGATTCTGAGTGGTCTGGCAGAGCTTCTTGGTCTGAGGAACCAGAGTCGGGTGCAGAATTGCCACAGGATTTTGATGATCCGTCTGCGGTGAGGATTTTCCATCGCGAGGAGCTGCCAGCGCTTATTTCAGATGCCTTACAAGCCCTCTCGATTGAAGATCCAGGGAGTGGCACAGCCGCCTCTGTTAATCCAAGGATGGCTAGTACCAGAAAACCTGCTCGAGCCTTTCCTTTGCATGACTCCATCCAAGAGCTTATTTCGGCTCAATGGGCTGACCCCGAGGGACCTTTGAAGGTTGCCAGGGCTATGGGGCAATTATACCCTCTGAGTGAGGAACATTTGGCTCGCTTTGCAATGCCTAAAGTGGATGCCCTGGTCACGGCTGTGACAAAGAGAACTACCCTCCCTGTTGAAGAAGGTGTTGCCCTGAAGGATATTCAAGACCACAGGCTTGATTCAGCTCTGAAGCGGTCTTTGATTTGGCAGGTCTCACTGTTCGGGTGTCTGCATGCAGTTGTTATGCTGCTAGAGACTGCCTGCCTGGCTTGGTTACAGCAGGCAGTGGAACAGCCCGGTGATGGAGCGGAGACCTTATCTGAAGTGGCTCCGCGGATGGAGTCGGCCTTGTCCTTTTTGGCTGACGCCCTTTATGATATGGTCAGAGCTTCAGCTAAGCAAATGGCTGTAGCAGTGGCGGCTTGCCGCACTCTTTGGCTACGACATTGGGCGGCGAACATGGCCTCTAAGCAAAGGTTGGTGACGTTGGCTTTTCAAGGCCTTCTCCTGTTTGGTGAGGAGCTGGAAAACCTTGTTAAAGGCCTGGGGGATTCCAAACCTCAGCGCTTGCCCGAAGATAGGCCAAAGCTTTCCTCTAAGGTTCAGGCGGTCCGCTCCTCTTACAGACCTCGCTTCCGTGAAGCTAGAAGGTACCGCCCGGGGGGCGTGTTGCTGGGTTCACTTCTCATGCCCGCTTTCAGCAGAGAAACTCCTTTCGCTCGGACAAACGTTCCGCAGCTGCCGGTTCTCGGCCTGGAGTTCAGGGGCGACCCTCTCAATGATGGTGCGCCGGCCCCCTCCTCATTTCCTGTCATCGGAGGAAGACTTTTCCTCTTTTTTGAGGAGTGGGCCAAAATCTCTGCAGATCTGTGGTTCTTGGACCTGATCAGAGACGGATACTGAATAGAATTCGTGCCCCGGTGAGAGACGTGTTTGTGGAGTCCCAATGCGGTTCTGCCACCAAATCGGCGGCGGTAGAGGAGACTTTGCACAGTCTGTGCCAGATAGGGGCTTTGCCCCGGTGCCTCTCGCCAAACAAGGTCTAGGCCGCTACTCCATTTACTTTGTGGTGCCGTGAAAAGGCGGGTCTTTTTGCCCGATCCTGGACTTAAAAGAGCTGAACAAGTCCTTAAGAGTGTGGCATTTTCATATGGAAATCCTGCGCTCCATCATTGTGGCGGTACAGCCAGGAGAGTTTCTCACGTATCTGGACCTGAAAGAAGCTTACTTGCACGTACCAATTTGGCCCTCGCACCAGAAGTTTCTGCGGTTTGCGGAGTTGGGAAAACATTTCCAGTTTCAGGCCTTGCCTTTTGGCCTCGCCACAGCTCCCCGAACCTTCTCCGATGTAAAGGTGGTAGTAGCCGTTTTTCTCAGGTGAGAGGGTATCCGGGTTCACCCGTACCTAGACGACTGGCTCATCAGAGCAGACTCTGATAAAGAGAGTCATCTAACTACAGCCAGAGTGGTTTCAGTCCTTCAATCTCTGGGCTGGGTCAGGGCCGTGCTGACCCAGTAAGCGAGGTAAGCATGGCAGGGGTCGCTTCCCTCTGGGGGGCGCCGCCGCACCATGCTCACCTCGCTCGCCCTCCCGCAACATTCCTTTTCTTTTTAAATTTACCTCTGTGGTGGCGGTTCCGGCAGCGCAGCGTCAGGGAAGGAGGCGGCGCTCCCGACGTCTCTAGCCTTCCCTTCGCTGTGTTCCGCCTTCTTCTGACGTCAAGGATGACGTCAGAAGAAGGCGGAACACAGCGAAGGGAAGGCTAGACGTCGGGAGCGCCGCCTCCTTCCCTGACGCTGCGCTGCCGGAACCGCCACGGAGGTAAATTTAAAAAAAAAAAGAAAAGGGATGTTGGGGGGAGCGAAGAGGGTGGGCAGTTGAACAATGGGAGTGGGAGGGCAGGGGAGAAACGATAGCATGGATGCGAAGGGGGGGGGGGGAGAAGAGGGTGGGCCAGGCTGGGACATGGGAGAGAGGAGCATGGATGCGAGGGGGGGGTCATGGAAGGGAGAGAGGGGACTTGCTGGAAAAGGATGAATGGAGGGGGCAGGGGACAGAGGAGCATGGATGGGCATGGATTGGAGGGCAGGGCTCAGGGAGAGAGGGGAATTGCTGGATAGGGATGAATGGAGGGGCAGGGGACAGAGGAGCATGGATGGGCATGGATTGGGAGGGCAGGGCTCAGGGAGAGAGGGGAATTGCTGGAAAAGGATGAATGGAGGGGCAGGGGACAGAGGAGCATGGATGGGCATGGATTGGGAGGGCAGGGCTCAGGGAGAGAGGGGAATTGCTGGATAGGGATGAATGGAGGGGACAGATGGGCATGGATGGATATGGATTGCAGGGCTCAGGGAGAGAGGGGAATTGCTGGATAGGGATGAATGGAGGGGGCAGGTGACAGAGGAGCATGGATTTGGGAGGGCAGGGCTCAGGGAGAGAGGGGAATTGCTGGAAAAGGATGAATGGAGGGGGCAGGGGACAGAGGAGCATGGATTGGGAAGGCAGGGCTCAGGGAGAGAGGAGAAATTGCTGGACATAGAGGGGAGGGAAGAGAGATGAAGGAGATGAAATGAGGGAAAAGGAAGAGAGGAGAAAAACTGCACATGGATGAAGAAAATAGGCAGAAGCTGAGGACCAGAAATGAAGAAGAAAGGAGGAAAGGAAAGAAATAAATGGAAAGGAAGCCCTGGAAATGGAGTTAAGAGGACAGATAGCAGCAGAATCAGATACTGGGCCAGCATGATCAGAAAAAGAAAGTCACCAGACAACAAAGGTAGAAAAAAAATAATTTTATTTTCATTTTGGTTTATTCTATAAAGTATGCCTAGTTGCGAGGACAGGTGCTCTGCATATTCTATAATCTGCACGGGAATTTTGGTTTATTCTATAAAGTATGCCTAGTCATTTTTAGTGTTTGGAATATGTCCACTTTGAGAATTTACATCTGCTATCTTATTTTGCAATGTATAGCAATTTCTTTCTAAGAATATTGCTGACAATTCCTGTCAGTGTGGCAAATGGTGAGCGATCATTTTCACGGAGGGGGGGGGGGGGGGGGGGGGGGGGGGGGGGCGCCGCCACCGCCACCATCAACTGATAGTGTGCAGGGGGGGGGGGGGCGCCAACTGATAGGCTGCAGGGGGGCGCCAGAGACCCTAGGCACGGCCTTGGGCTGGGTCGTCAATATGGCCAAAAGTTACCTGGCCCCCTCGCAATCTCTAGAATATTTGGGGGCCAGGTTCGACATAGCCTCGGGCTATGTGTTTCTTCCCGAGCAAAGGCGGTGCAAGCTTCAGAATCAGGTCCGTTTTGCTCCTGAGGATGCCCCGCCCGCGAGCTTGGGACATTGTCCAGCTGTTGGGATCGATGACGGCCACCTTGGAAGTGGTGCCATGGGCGAGAGCGCACCTGAGACCTCTAAAGTATTCTCTACTTCAACGATGGTCTCCAGTATCTCAGGATTAACAGTGCAGACTTTCTTGGCTCCCTGCGGCCCGCCTCAGTATGGAGTGGTGGCTCTCGGACAGCATGTTGCGGCGGGGAATGCCGCTGGCGCTCCCCGATTGGTGCCTGGTGGTGACAGATGCCAGCCTGAAGGGCTGGGGCACACATTGCCAGGGGAAGCATGCCCAGGGTCTGTGGATGCCCGACGAGTCGGAGTGGTCTATCAACCGCCTGGAGTTGAAAGCGGTGTTTCTGGCTCTTCTGGCCTTTCAAGTGACCCTGGAAGGATTGGCTATCCGAGTGATGTCGGACAACACGACAGCAGTGGCCTACATAAATCGACAAGGTGGAACTCAGTGCAGAGCTCTAGCCGCGCAGGCCGTACAAATTTGCCACTGGGCCGAGCTGCATCTACAGTCCCTGTCAGCAGCTCACATTGCAGGTCAGAGCAACGTGCAAGCCGACTATCTAAGCAGGCATCAGATCGATCCAGTGGAGTGGGAACTTGCAGACAATGTATTCCTGCAGATGTGTGCCAAATGGGGCAAGCCAGTGATGGATCTTATGGCGACCAGTTCCAATGCCAAAGTCCCGTGCTTCTTCAGCAGATGGAGGGATCCTCGCTCTGCCGGGTTGGATGCCTTGGCTCAACCCTGGCCCCTGGGCTTGCTGTATGTCTTCCCTCCGTGGCCCTTGATAGGGCGAGTGCTCCTGCGGATTTGGCTGCATCCAGGAGAAGTGGTACTCATAGCCCCGTATTGGCCCAGGAGGCTTTGGTATGTGGACCTCTGACAGATGTTGTTGGAGGCTCCTTTTCCGTTACCTCTGGTTCCGCACCTGTTGTCACAGGGTCCGGTGGCCATGGAGGACGCCTGCCGTTTTGGTCTTATGGCTTGGCAATTGAGAGGGCGCAATTGAGAGACAAAGGCTACTCAAATAAGGTAATTTCCACTCTTCTGCAGGCCCGTAAGCGCTCCACTTCCGTGGCTTATGCCAGGATTTGGCGCCAGTTTGAAGTCTGGTGGGTTTCAAGAGCGCTTTCTCCGTTGCGGGCTCCTGTGTTGCCGATTCTGGACTTTTTGCAGGATGGTGTACACAAAGGCTTGACCTATAATTCCCTGCGGGTGCAAGTGGCAGCATTGGCCTCCCTGCGTGGCAAGGTTGAAGGCATGCCCTTAGCTGCTCATCCAGATGTGGCACGGTTTCTTAGAGGGGTGCTTAAGCTCTGTCCTCCCGTGCGGGCACCTTGTCCAGCTTGGAACCTGGGGTTAGTATTGAAGGCCCTTCAGGGGGCTCCCTTTGAACCGCTTTGGCGTGCTTCAGAGAAAGATTTGACATTGAAGGTCGTCTTTTTAGTGGCCATTACCTTGGCGAGGCAGGTGTCAGAGCTTCAGGCGCTGTCCTGTAGAGACCCTTTTCTGCAATTCTCAGAGTCAGGGGTCATGGTTCGGACCGTGCCTTCCTTCATGCCTAAGGTGGTTTCAGCGTTTCACCTAAACCAGCCTGTTTTTCTTCCCTCCTTTGTTGAGGAGGAGTTTCCAGGTTCATTTGGGCAGTTGCACCTTTTGGATGTGCGCAGGACTCTGTTGCAGTATCTGCAAATTACAAATTCTTTCAGGACCTCTGATCATCTTTTTGTGCTGTTTGCAGGTCCTCGCAGAGGGTCTTCAGTGTCTAAAGCCACTATTGCCCGTTGGCTCAAAGAAGCTATCTTTTCAGCATATCTGCTTTCTGGCCGGGCTCTGCCTGCAGCCTTTAAGGCACATTCCACAAGAGCGATTTCCTCTTCCTGGGCGGAAACTACTACTACTACTACTTAACATTTCTAGAGCGCTTCTAGGGTTACGTAGCGCTGTACAAACTGGAGCACTATCAGGCTCATTTTCAAAGCACTTAGCCTCCCAAAGTTCCATAGAAACCTATGGAACTTAGCCTCCCATAGTGCTTTGAAAATATGCCTCTATGTCTTCAGGAGATTTGCAGTGCTGCAACATGGGCTTCTAAGCTCTCTTTCGCCCGACATTACAGGCTGGATGTGGCTGCCAGGAGGGATGCACGTTTTGGAGCACAGGTGCTAGCGCGTGGTGTGGCTTGTTCCCACCCTATTTAGGGATTGCTTTGTTACATCCCATACGTAATGGCTTCATCTGCTTGATGACAAGGAAGGGAAAATTAGGTTCTTAGCTGGTAATTTTCTTTCCTTTAGTCATAGCAGATGAAGCCATGAGCCCTCCCTGTATGATTGTCTGTATTGCAGTGATTCTGTATTGCAGTGATTCTGATTTCAGGTGCTGTTCTTGTTTCCTGAAGTTATATTCCTTCCTTGAGGAGTCGGAAAACAGTCTTCAGGATTCTTGTTACAGTTATAGGAGGATGAGTTCATTCCCTCCAGTTCATGTTTTTGGAGGATGAGTTTATTCCCTCCAGGAGGATGCAAGTATTCCCTCCGTTTATACAAAGTGGAGGACGAGTTTATTCCCTCCAGGAGGATGAATTCATTCCCTCCTTTTTTGAGCTCATGCCTTTGTTTAGGGTCCATCGTTCACTGTGAGGAAAGTTCATGTTATTCCCATTGCGGTTTGCCATACTGCTTTGGAAGCTTCAAATACTGAAGAGGTAGTGGAGCTAGCTGGCCATGAGGCACTGAGTAAAGTTGAGTGCTCTCTATCTCCCCCTGCTGGTTGATGGACACAACCCATACATAATGGCTTCATCTGCTATGACTAAATGAAAGAAAATTACCAAGGTAAGAACCTAATTTTCCTATACATGTTATGCTGCTTATCCTAGAAATAAGCAGTGTATTTTCCCCAACTTCATCTTAATAATGGCTTATGGACTTTTCTTTTAGGAAATTATCCAAACTTTTTTAAAACCCTGTTAAGCTAACTGCTTTTACCACATTCTCTGGCAATGAGGAGGAGTTTGAACTGTATGCGGGAACGGATAGGAAGCCAGTGAAGTTACTTGAGGAGAGGGCTAATATGAGCATAACGACACTCAAAACACTCATCATTTTGCTTTAAAAACTGTAGCTCACGGTTAAATTCCTTGTACAATGTAACCCATAACCAAGTTGTAACAAATGTATTTCCATTATTCATATCTTATTGTAAGCCACACTGAGCCCGCAAAGAGGTGGGAAAATGTGGGATACAAATGCAATAAATAAATAAATAAATTTCCAGAGTTTAATTACATGTTAAGTGAAGAAATATTTTATCTAATTTGTTTTAAATTTACTACTTTGTAGCTGCATTGTGTGCCCCTAGTCCTAAGCATGAAGTTTGGTGTTGAATATCTTACATCTGTTGTGACTATTGGCGTATAAGAGTATAGCCTCCCAAAGGTGTAGTCTAGTGGTGTGTAGGGGGATATGGGAGTAGGAGGGGGCATATTTTGACACCCACCAGACAGGACTTAACAAAGATCTGGGTTTTCTAGCCCATTATAAACCATAAAATTGTACTTCTTTGTCACCCTCCTATCTCCATGCATATCTCCCTTTCCCTCATCCACCTGACTCTTCCTGTCTCTCACCTTTCCACCTCCATCCTGTTAGACTGTCACTGAAATGCTTTGATGTTTCACTTATTTGCTTATTTCCGATCTGACGAAGAAGGGCAACCTTCGAAAGCTAATCAAGAAATGTATTGTTATGTCCAATAAAAAAAGGTATCGTCTTATTTTCTTTTCCATCTTTTATTTTGTTTTATTTCTGTTGATTTCCAGTCTCCTGGCAATTTAAAAAGCTCTATCCTAGACTTAAAAGTGTTGTAATTCACAGTGGGAATTAAAGACAGACCCTTCTTAAGTACTTTCCTCTCTGTGTCAACCAGAACATGATAAGATATGTTAACTACTCTTCCTACATTAAAGTTTTCCTTATGTTCTAAAATCTCTGTTATTGTTTTTGAGTGGTAATCTTTCTGAACCTGAAATCCCTTTCCTCTCCCTCTTTCTCTGAACTGGACTCTCTATCGTGGAGTTTTTCCTCCACAGTTTTCCTAACTGAAAAGCTGGTTGTATTTGTGTGTTATTCTTAAGTCTTTGTGGAGGTGTATATAGTGAAACACAGGGGTCAAATATATCATCAGGATCTGCTACGCATCCTTTTTTTATTTCTCTCATTCACTAGGTTAACAATATTCCTCTTTTCTCTTACTTTTTTAGCAATAGTGTTGTCAAAAACATTTCTTTTATCATAGCTATTGTATCTCCTAATTTTATTATCTTTCCTATGCCAGGGGTTTATGTAACCTTGTTTATAATCATCCTCATCTTATGAAATTGCGCAACATTCTTTTGTATAATCATCTACTACTACTTCTTATCATTTCTATAGCCCTACTAGACGTACACAGCGCTGTACACTTGAACGTGAAGAGACAGTCCCTGCTCAACAGAGCTTATAATCTAATTAGGACAGACAAACAGGACAAACAAGAGATAAGGGAATATTAAAGTGAGGATGATAAAATAAGGGTTCTGGACAAGTGAATAAGGGTTAGGAGTTAAAAACAGCATCAAAAAGGTGGGCTTTTAGCTTAGATTTGAAGACGGCCAGAGATGGATCTTGACGTACCGGCTCAGGAAGTCTATTCCAGGCATATGGTGCAGCAAGATAACAGGAACTGAGTCTGGAGTTAGCAGTGGAGGAGAAGGATGCAGATAAGAGAGTTACCCAGTGAACGGAGTTCCCTGGGAGGAATGTAGGGAGAGATGAGAGTGGAGAATGTACTGAGGAGCTGCAGAGTGAATGCACTTATAGGTCAATATGAGGAGTTTGAACTGTATGCGGAAACGGATAGGAAGCCAGTGAAGTTACTTGAGGAGAGGGCTAATATGAGCATAACGACACTCAAAACACTCATCATTTTGCTTTAAAAACTGTAGCTCATGGTTAAATTCCTTTTTTGCGTTTTCTTCCTTCTTCTTTGCTGCCATAATCAGAAGTATCAGGTCCAGAGAACATTTATTCAAAATACTCTCACACGATTTCATAAAGTCCTCATCCTCATTGAACATTTTTGGTGCCTTATTAATCCTGAGTCCAAAAGGTATCCCTTTATAACAGCAGTAGTTCAGCAGTGATGAGCTGTGTAATCCATTCTTTTTCATCCTCTTACTGCATTTAATTGCTTCTTCCCATTGATTCAGGTAATCGTCCAGTACTTCATTTTCTTTTAAGAAGGTTTCTGAGGTAAGTAATCTTAGAACAAATGCTTTTATATTTATAAGCAGCTTGTAGATACAAAGAGAAAACACAATTTGAAATGTCTGTATACAAACGCTAGAAGCCTACAAAAATAAGATGGGAGTTACAGTATATAGCAGTAAATGAAGAGGTAGATACAATAGATATCTCAGAGACAAAACCCTTCATAAACCAAATAACCAATCAGCACCAGTATAAAAGTATAGAGTCTCAAAAACCTGCAGTTTAATAACAAAAACTCAAAACATTACGCCACTATATTCATTCATACCATTTGGTTCAACTGTGTTCAAACAGAATATCCAACATTGTTCTTTCTTTCCACCACCCCCCTAAATACTAACATCACCAACTGGTCTGTGACCACATAGCTCAAGCTGTCAATTTCCTGATTAAACTGTAAACAGTGTCAAACTAAAGCTTCCTCTTCATTTCCTTTTTATACAGCAACAATGTTCAATAATTCTCTACTGGATATTTTGTTTGGACACAGTTGAACCGAATCTTATGAAACCATCTTTTTTTAAAAATAAGTTTGTGAGGAAGGTCACGTGATGCGTGGAGAGTAGCAGACATGTTTCGCGCTGCTCCGGAGCCCCTGCTTGTGAACAATCAAATAAAATACAGATTTAGAGCACTGCAGAAAATCAAAAGAGCGTTTTCGAGACCATGCAGTGTATGGAATCCTACCTACGCCGGATGCCTTCAGGAACCGCACGAAGGAGCGCCAAACCGGAGAAAGACAAACCTTCACCACCAAAAACCGGCCCCAAAATGGCGAACGATAAAAATGAGGCCGATAATGAATTTACGGGGAAGCAGTTATCGCAGATCACTGAAGCAGTAGGCGCTGCACTAACCCCACGCTTTGACCTGTTAGCAAATCAGCTTAAAAACCTGGAGACCACGCTAGCAGAAAGAATTAAACGCACGAGCAAGACTGAAAGCAGGATTTCTAATTTGGAAGACTCGTGGAGCCGCCGAGACCCAGAAATCACGCGCCTTGCAGATATAGTGCAGGCCCAGCAAGACAAGATCGAAGATCTTGAAAATAGATCACGACGGTGTAATTTAAGAATAATCGGACTCCCCGAAAAGATCCCAGATAACTCCCTGGGTTAGATCCTGGGACAGTGGCTTTGCAAAGAGTTTGCCCTGTCAGATAGCTATGGCACGTTGTGCTGGAACGCTGCGCACAGGCTGGGGGAGGAAATCGCAAGACCATCAGAGGCCTAGAATTGTTATGATTAAGGTTCAAAATTACCTGCATAAAGAAGATATCCTTAGGGGATATAGACTCAAAAGAGACTCCCTGGAGTATGATGGAGCTAGGATCCAGATATTCCAGGATTACTCGCAAGGGGTGCAAGACAAGAGACCGCGGTTTCACCCTATTTGCGCAACACTGGCGGAGAAAAACATCCGTTTCAAGTTGATCTACCCTGCCATTTTAAAAGTCTCCTACAATGGCCAATGCAAAACTTTAGCTACAGTGTCAGAAGCCCAGGACTTCCTCGCCTCGGAACTCTAATATACAATCTAAGATGGTGGCGGACAAGGCTCTGGACAGGAAGAAATGAGAACGTGGAAACAACATGGTCCCCTGGTTGTATAAGTATACATCTTTAGAAACATAGAGTATTGAATGTTAACTTGTTTAAACAAAAGTTGATACTAGTTACGGTTTTATGTATGAGTTATGTGATTGTGTTTCATGCACTGAGGAGGGGGAGGATCAATAAAAATGATAGAAAAGTGGAGCGGGGGCTCAGACATGCAATGACCTCATGATGAGCAAATGCTCCTCAAGATATAGTGAGAGTGGGAGGACGGGGGGGGGGGGGGGGGAGACAGGGGTGGGAACAGATAGAGGGGTTGGGGGGGATCCCTACAAGCAGCTATTCTCGTATCCAGAGCGTCAGGGGTGGAAAATGGTCTCCAACACCTGGTACTGCAAATCCACCGAGGGGGGCTGGGCCTTCGGGGGATTAGTTCCTAAGACTATCCTAGGCAATATCACTGACAATGAGGAGAGATGAACTGAACTAGATTAAAGATCCTGTCGTGGAACGTTTCGGGCATTACATTGCCTGTGAAACGATACAAGATATTGTCCCAGATATGGCGACAGGGCGCAGACTTTGTGTGTCTGCAAGAAACAAAATTATCCAACATAGAGCATGGGAAGCTTTACCAACAGTGGGTGGGTGAAAGCCACTTCTTGGGTTATCGGAAAAGCGGAGTGGCAATTTTAGTGAGGAAGGGGCTACCATGCGCAACCAAACTTGTATATAAAGACATGGAAAGGCGCATAGTACTACTGCAGGTTAATTACCAAGGTCAAAAATTTTACCTCTGCGCCATTTATGCCCCCAACACCTATAGCTTAAGTTTTTTCCAATCCCTGATAGCATTGGGAATGCAATATATGGATGCTCCATGGGTCTGGGCAGGTGATTTTAACCAGGTACAAGACCCGACCTTAGATAGATCATCACCCACAGCCATCGCAGGGAAAGGGATACCAACACTCTGTAAACACCTTCATCTAATTGATCCATGGCAAACCCCTCCACCCACAACAAAAGACTATAACCATCAGTCTAAAGTACACCACTCTTGGTCCAAGATTGACTACATACTAATTCACAATCCTGGTTCCATAAAGTTCAACGAAGCACCATCGGCCCCATGGAGGTATCAGATCACCATATGATATGGGTGGAACTTGATCTGGGGTGGGGGTGGGGAGACCAGACAATGGCAATGGCTTACCTGTATCGGGACAAACAATTCTTAGAATATTTAATAGAGAAGTGGCAAATGTATGAGGTCACGAACCTAGAATCGTGTGACTCACCCGTGATATTTTGGGAAGCCTCCAAAGCAGTCATGAGAGGAGAGGTGATAGCGTTCCAGAGTGCCAGGAAGAAACGCTTCGCAACGGGTATATTAAATCTAGAGAACACATACGCGAAAGCAAAGAAAAATTCTTAAGTAGCCCAACTACAGCCAACAAAGACTTAATGTCCTCAACATTGGTGGCTCTTAACTCCCTCCTCCATGATCAGGCCCTAAGACAACTAGTGGCACGGCGATTGAACTTTCAACGATTTGGGAATAAAACAGGCAAATTATTAGCAAGGGTGGCCAAAGCACCCACCTCCCAGTGATTTATCCCTGTGATTGAGAACTCTAGGGGAGATAGGTTTACACAAATCCCAGATATAATAGACACGTTTCATAAGTACTTCACAGAAATGTATGCTCCCCAAGATAGATATCAAGGTCCACTAACTAAAGATTATTTTGACAATGCAAAAATGCCCCAATTATCAGAGGAAGCCCGCCAAATGTTATCACTATCAATACAGGCACAAGAAGTGCAGAAAGTATTAAAAGCCCTGCAGACAGGCTCGGCTCCAGGGCTTGACGGTTTTTCTAATGAATATTACAAAATGTTAACCCCAAAGATATGTGGAGCCTTGGTCGACTACTTTGATGCAGTAGTGGCTCGGGGGTTCTTCTCACCACCGGAAAATGAGGCATTGATTACACTAATCCCCAAGCCTGATAAACCCAAAGACCAGGTAGAATCATATAGACCTATATCCCTCATTAACGTAGATATCAAGATTCTATCCCGAATACTAGCAAACAGATTGATGGTATACATCCCAGAACTGATTGGAGAACACCAAGTAGGGTTTGTGAAGGGTTGACAGGCGGTCAAGCAGGTACGCAAAGCCCTACTAACAGTGGCATATAACTAAGCTATGAAAGATCCCCTTCTTTTGGTCAGCTTAGATGCGACCAAAGCGTTCGACAAAGTCAACTGGGATTTTCTATTCCAAGTATTAGAATATATCGGGTTGAATGGATGGTTTTTGGGGGTAATACATACGCTCTACAAGAACACCACAGCACAAATTCTAGTCAATGGTACCAGAACTAGATCCTTCCGGGTAGGGCGGGGCACAAGATAGGGCTGTCCCTTATCCCCCATACTGTTTCTTTTATATTTGGAACCCCTCTTACGAACGATTTTATTAGACCCTGATATTCAGGGAGTCACATTACATGGGGCTCTGATAAAAATACTGGCCTTTGCGGACAACATGTTTCTCACTCTCACCCAACCGAAAATCTCAGTATTACGCTTATTAGAAGTCATAGACGAATTTGGATTCTTTTCGGGCCTACAATTAAACGTTCAAAAATCACTGGCCCTCCCGATACAGGAGGTGACACAATTAGAGTGGGAAGGGCCGTTCCCATTTAAATGGGCCACAGGAACACTTTACCTGGGAGTTTACATCCCGAGGGACCTCACAAACCTGTATAAAGAAAATTTAGAACCCCTGAAGAAACGCACGAAAGAAGCTCTGCATGGTTGGCAGGGTTTGCCCCTGTCTTTACGGGGAAGAATTACTATGTACAATGTGTTCATTTTCCCCAAATGGACGTATGTCTTCCAGATGATTCTGGCCACTCTGGGGTATAGAGAGGAGAGGTGGCTAAATAAAACACTCACTGTATTTGTATGGCAGGGCAAACGTGCGTGCATCGGTTTAAAGAAACTTCTGAGACCCTGCCGTAAAGGGGGGCTGGGATTATTGGACCTAAACTAATAGTAATGGCATGCAGCCTGCGGCATTTGTCTGACTGGTTCCGCTCGAGAGAGTTTTCTCCTGCACTGGAGTGGAGACTTCCTTGATGGCGCCGGTGGGATTTGCTTACTGGCTGTATGCCCCGTCTGGGGAATTACCAATGCTGGGACCATATGGGTACATTCTGAATCCCTTACGCAAAGCATGGAAATGGTTGGGCAGAGTGTGCCATTGGGATAGTGAGGTCTCTCCATTGCTCCCCATCAAAGGCAATTTAGCGTTCCCGGAGGGGGGGAAAAATCTGCTTGTTTAAGAAATGGGATGACGGGGGTATTCCCTATCTGTTCTAAGTGATATCTGAGACAGGGATTATTAAATCTTTTCAGATTTTATGTACAGAGTTTGGATTGGGGCAGAAAGACTATTTTCCATATATGCAACTATGTCACAATATTAAAACACTGCCCCCGGCAGCTGTCACGCAAACTAAATGGGAATCCATGAATGAAGCACTTGACCTGGAAGCCCAATTAAAAGTACCGCTTAGATACTTTCACCATCACCTAAAAGATCTTCAGGAGGCACTGGACTTTAAACAAGTCTCACAACAATGGCACCAGGAGTTGAGGTGGAAGCCAGACCCCGAACAGATTAAACTTTGCTTGACGAATGTCAATCAGATGACATAGAATGTAATATGGCAGGAAATGCAATATAAATTTGTGCTGAGACTGTATATTTCACCACATAGAGCGTATAAAGCGACCCTAAGGCTCACAGACGATTGCCCTAAATGTGGACACATGGGAGCTTCCCTAGGCCATATGTTTTGGTTTTGGGCGAAAGTGGCTTCCTTTTGGGCAAAAATAGGGCGTCAAATAACACAAATGTGGCAGGTGCAGTGGCACCCAGCACCTGGACAGCTATTTGATGTGTATAATATACATGGCAACCCACCAGAGGGGCTTAAAGCCTTTTTGAAAAGAGCAGTCTTGATGGGAAAACGGACCATATTACAGTTGTGGTTGCAGTCAGAACCGCCTGGAGTTCCACAGTGGTGAGGAGCCATGATGCAATGTTGCATGCTGGAAAAGAAGAAAGTGGGAGACCTGGCCTCAAGGAGAGGAGACCAATTTTGCAAAATTTGGCTACCCTTTTGGGACACCCTAACGCCTGCTGCGAGAAGTAGGATTCTGAACTGTTAGTGGATTGGGGGGGGGAGGGAAGAAGTGGGCAGCACATAGAGAAGAGGGAGGAAGGGGGAAATGATAAACCTGATGACATGTATTGTACAATGCATAACAAATCATATGTAAATTTCGTGAAAGTATGATGACTGGTGTATGGTGATATGTGTCATCAATAAAAATTGTTAAAAAAATAAGTTTGTGTGGGTCTTTAAATCAATTTGTGCTTGACAGAATATTATGAAATCTGATTAGTTGAGCATACATACATGTATCTATCTATCTATCTGGCTATCATCTTGTACCTCCAAAAGAGAGTGTGTGTGTAGATTTATATACATAAATACATCTATGGCTGTCATATTGTACCTCCAAAAGTAGGAGCCTATATAATTTATTTATTTATTTATTTATTGCACTTGTATCCCACCTATTTGCAGGCTCAATGTGGCTTACATAGTTTTGTTATGACATTGTCATTCCAGAATATCAGATACAGTTAGTAGTGTGAAGAGATTAAGTAGGGAAGAAAGAGGAAGTGATTGGGTGGGTGATAGTAGAAGTGGATTTTCCTAACTGGTTGGGTTTGGAGAGTGAATTAGTGGAGCTGTTGGTTCTCGTTGTAGGCCTTGTTGAAGAAGTATGTCTTCAGAGATTTGCGAAAGTTATTTGATTCGACAATTGATTTCCCTGAAGCAGCCGATAATGAAACCAGTGGCCCTTGTTAGGAATATAAATTTTGATTTTCAGAGATACAAATTCTAATATTTATGTGCATTTGTTTTTGAGAATTTTGCATATGCAGTCTGGTGTTTGGATTGAGGTTTTTCATATTAAATCATTGTGATTGGTGTCTTCAGTGTAGAGTGTCCCTCTTATATAAATATTTGAAGCCAAAGATTAATGACGATTTAGGGGCCCTTTTACTAAGGCGTACAAAAAAATGGCCTGCGCTAGTATAGGTGCGTGTATTGGACTTGCACAGGGCTATTTTTCAGCACACCTGCAAAAAAGGCCCCATTTTTTTGGGCCGAAAATGGGCATGAGACAAAAAAATCAGTGCACGTCCATTTTGGGCCTGAGACCTTATAATGGAGGATGACCAAATGAAAAGGATGGAATGACTCCTCTATGAGGAAAGGTTAAAGGGTTTAGGAATTTTCAGCTTAGAAAAGACATGGGTAAGGAGGGATATGATAGAGGTCTATAAAATAATGAATGCAGTGGAACACGTAAATGGAAATTGGTTGTTTACGCAAAAGTACTAAGACTGGGAGATATACCATAAAGTGACATTTACATAAAAAAGAAATTGGTGAACATATTTTTTAACTCAACATAAAAGCAGGTGAGAAATCTGATTTAAAAGTATTTTGACAGATTCCTAGTAGGTAAGTCTATTAACAGTTATTAATGCAGATTTGTGGAAATTATTATTATTTTTTTTAATTTTATTAAATTTTTCAACAGTAGTGGGAGGGGAAAAAAACATGTTTAACCAAATACTTATTACAGTACAACAATGTTCTCCAAGGAAAACAAAACAATCAATATAGGCCACAATATAGGGCTCAAAAACAAGAATAACAAAGTATGAGAACTTTATCTTGCCCTGAAATGAGAGAAAGGAAAAATAACACACACATGGGAAACTGAGAAAATCCTAGAAGCAGGTTGATCCACTCTCTGTGGTTCTGATCCAACCTGAGGGTAACACACCCTCCCAGAGTCCGAGCTTTGTGCGAGGGAATAAGACACAACAACTCCAAATATACGTGTAAGTGAACTAAAGCTTTAGGGAAGTAGTCTCACAGCTGCAAAGTCTTGCAGCCTTACTTGACTGACTGACTTATTTATTTATTTACTTATTTATTAGGATTTATTTACCGCCTTTTTGATGGAGTTCACTCAAGGCGGTTACAGTAAGAATAGAACAAATGTAAGCAATAGGCAATTACTGCACTAAAATTATTCAAATAACAATACAAAGTATGGCATGGTATACTACTTACAACGTCAACACAATATGTAATAGAACATTTTAATTGATAGTGAAGGGTAAAGTAAAGATGTAACATATAGATAGGTAAGAGAGTAAGAGGAGTTAGAAAGTAAGGTGACTAAAGAAAGTTGCACATGAGGTCAGAGCGATGGTTAAATATTATCTCAGCTAGGTTAACAGTGGATAAACATGTCCCGCTGCAGTATGTGAAGCCCAAGTCACTGCTTGTGTGTGTGAGTGGAGCTAATAAGTTAGTTACTTCTTCCAGTAAAGGCCTGGTTGAAGAGCCAAGCTTTCACCTGCTTCCTGAAGTAGAGATAGTCTTCTGTTAAGCGCAGCCTTTCAGGCAGTGCATTCCAGAGTGTGGGGGCTTCTGCGGAGAAGGCTCGCTTGCATATATTACATCGTGTAATATCTTTTGGAGAGGGTGTGGTTAGTGATAGCCCTTGGTGGTGTGTGGAGTATCATCATATTCTTCAGGTACTCAAGGCCATTTTCTTTGAGGGCCTTGAAGGTCAGACATAGAATTTTAAATTTAGCCCTGTATTGTACTGGTAGCCAATGAAGTTTTTGCAAAAATGATGTGGTCATGTCGCTTGCAACTTTCTGAGTCCTGCTGCTGCATTCCCTTTGTAGTAAGACCATTGTGTAGTGCATTACAGTAATCCAGTCTTGATGTTATCATGGCATTCACAACTGGGATAAGATTTACCTTCTTATTGTAAAGAGAGAGGCAGCGTAGGTGTCACAAATAGTAGAAGCAGCACTTGAAGGTTGCTTCGATTTGGGGAGTAAGTGTTGAATCTAACTGTATTCCAAGGTTCCAGACTTGTGATTTCAGGGGGAGTTCGTACTTCCCCAAAGGGATTTTGATGTCAGGTATGTATCCACTTGTGTTAGGGACCCAGAGAAGATCGATGTTATGATCTTGCCGGTCTGGCAGAGGAGGGGTGTGGACTTAATTCCTGATTGGCTGTCAGGGCTTGAGCTGACGTCAGTGGGTAGTACTTAAGCCTACATGTCCTGCTTCCCCTGCTTTGGCGTTACATTCCTTGTGGCTAAGCCTTTGCAGTTCTCTGTCAGAACGTTGTGCTCTGGTTTTGAATCTATGTTCCCCTGTTTTCAGTTACTTTCCCTTTGTCTGGGATATCTCGTGCCAGCGTGGGTGTGTGTGTATTCAGCTGGCTGTTTAGTTACCTTTGTCTGAGTTCGTTTCTGTCAGCGTGTGTGTGTAGTCAGTTCACTTGCCTCCAGCTGGGGCTCTCTCTCGCTGCTTGCAGTTCTCTGTGGGAGGCCAGCTGCTTTGTTTGTTCAGTGGGGGCTTTGCTCTCGTTCTGCCGACTCGGCAGGCTGCTGGTCCGCGGGCCTTCCCTCAGGTTTGTTTGTTTATTCAGTTATCTTCCTCCTCCGTGTTCCTGCCTCTGACTTCTGGTTCAGTAAGTGTTAACCCCTGGGTACTGTGTCTCTGCCTCTTCCTCCGTTTTGTGTCTTTGCCTCTGGCCTCTGGGTTGGGGGCTAGTCTTCCTTTTTGTTTGCTGTTTCTGTCTCTGGCTTTTGTGGCTTTTAGTTAGTTCTTTTCCCTTCTGTGCTGGGGGGTTCCTGGCTGCGGTTGTTCTTGTGGCAGCCCAGTCTTCTAGTTGTTTTCTCCGTATTCCCCTATGGTTACGGGGTGCTTCCTGTACTAGTTCTCCTTTTCCTGCGCTAGTTCCCTGGGGGGGGGGGGGGGGGGTTGCACTCCGCTCTGGTTCCTGTGGTTGTCTCTCCTTGTTAGTCTGGGGGGGGGGGTTCTGTCCTGGGTCTGTGGAGCCTCTGTGGTTAGTTATTTTTCCTGCGCCCTGTGGCTGGTGTTCAGTGCGCTGCTGGCAACTTGGGTCCCGTGGGGACTCCTGTGTTCCTTTCCCCCTCCCTGTGTCTGTATTGGTTCCAGTTCGGCCGTGAGGCCCATACGAGTGTGTCTGAGTGTATCGGTTACTGTTCGGCCGTGAGGCCCGCTTATATGCCTATTTCCCTTTCTTCTGAGGTGCTGTGTGGTGGGGGCAAGGGGTGTTGGATAGCTGGGTGTGTAGTTGCGGGTCGGTCTCCCCTAGGCCTTGGCCTTGCTACCAGTGAGCCTCGGCCTGGGTTCAAGGGCTCACGACCATCCCAACAGATTATACTCGGTTTTACTTGGGCTCAGGCAATGTTTGTTGTGTTTAGCCCATTCTTGAATTGATGTTAGACAGGCAATCAGTTTATTCAGGCTGTAGGGTAAGTCAGGTTCAGTGGATATGAGTAGCTGCACATCATCCGCATAGATGTAGAACTGAGTGTCCCATTGGACCGAATCAGCTCAGCTAGTGGCTTGAGGTAGGTATTGACAGAATAGGTGACCAATATTGATTCCTGTGGTACCCCACAGGTCAGTGTCCATGATGGTGATGAATTGCTGCCGAACATAATGGAATGTTGCCAGTTCTTTTCCATTGATACCTGTTCTGTCAGTCGTGCTAGCATGATGATATGGTATACAGTGTCAAAAGCTGCTGAGAAATCTAGCAGTACTAACATCGAGGCAAATCCCTTGTCTCGGTTTCTGTGAAGATCATCTAGTAGGGATACGAGGGCCGTTTCTGTTCCATAACTGGGTCTGAATCTAGGTTGACATGGATCTAGCCAGTTTTTCTCTTCTAGCCAGCCATTAAATTGAACACAGACTGCTTGCTCTATGAATTTCCCCAGAAATGGGATGTTGGATACTGGCCTGTAACTTTCAAGTTTGTCCTGGTCAAGGTTGGTTTTCTTGAGCAGAGGGCGAACCATTGCCCTTTTTAATGCTGTTGGTAGCTGCCCATTAGAAAGAGAGGTGTTCACAATTTTTGTGGTGCCTTCTATAAGGTCCATACTTGCATGCTGCACTATCTTTGATAGGCAGGGGTCGAGGGAGCAGGTAGTAGGTCGAAGGTCTCTTAGGATTTTCTCAAGGTTCTCCTCTGTCATTGAGTTAAAAGTATCCCATCTGTCTCTGTCAGGAGGGGAGGAGTTTATGCACAACTAGTTGGGAACTGAATGGGATTGCTTGTAAATCCTGGCGGAGACTTTTAATTTTGTTTATAAAGTATGCAGCAAAATCATTGTAGTTCAGTTTAGACTGGGCAGGCTGGTTCTGTTGTGGGGGTTGCAGTTGGCTGTTTACTATACTTATAACTGCTTGGTTGAATTGACAGCCTGTGTAATGCATTGAGAGAAATACTGTTTTTTTGTTGCTGTTAAGGCTTGGTGGTACTTTGCCGTGTGTTTCCTACAGTTTAGCTTGTCTTCATCCAGGTGAGATTTACCCCATCTCCTTTCCAGTTTTCGTCCTTCGTGTTTAAGGGTATGAAGTTCTGGAGAAAACCAAGCTGAGCGTTTGTGAGTGGGGCATAAGACCTTTTTTAGCGGTGCTGTTTTCTCTAAGGTCTTGGCTAAGTGTGTATTCCAGATGTCAACTTGTTCTGACACTGTTGGTGTCTTTTCATCCACATGTAGATAGTCCAAGGCCTCTAGGAAATTCTCAGTGGTCAGCTTTTATTTTGTCTCTGTTCTCCTTCCAAACTCTGGGAGGTGCCATTTGTTTCAGGTGGTCACTTAGGGAGAATTTAATTAGAAAATGGTCTGACCATGATATGGGTGTTATTTCAATACAGTTATCCCAGAATTCTGGGATATCCTCCCTTTTGTAGAATACCAGGTCTAGTATGTGACCCTTTTTGTGGATTGGAGAATTGATCACCTGTGTAAATCCTAGTGCTGTCATCATGTCCAGAAAGGTAGCTGTGGTGGTATCTGGGGTTTAGATGTATTATTTATTTATTTTATGGCATTTGTATCCCACATTATCCCACCTCTTTGCAGGCTCAATGTGGCTTACATTTCGTCATGGATACTGGAAATAGCATTGAATATACATTTGGTTTACAGAGGGTTTTGTGTTACATGGTAGTGAAATAGATGAGGGCGTTAGAGCAGAAAGACATTATAAGACAGTCTGGAAGTTTTAAGACTATACAGTTATACATGTTAAATTATACAGTTACACATGTTGATCTTTGTGATATATTTTGTCGAAGAGATAGGTTTTCAATAGTTTGCGGAAATTGGTCAATTCATAGACCGTTTTCAGGTTACGTGGCAGCGCGTTCCAGAGTTGCGTGCTCGTATAGGAAAAGGTAGATGCATGCATTGATTTGTATTTCAGACCCTTGCATTTGGGAGGATGTAGATTAAGGAATGTGCGAGAGGATCTTTTTGTGTTCCTGGGTGGCAGGTCTATCAGGTCTGACATATAGGCTGGGGCTTCGCCATGGATGATTTTGTGGACCAGGGTGCAAAGTTTGAACGTGATGCGTTCCTTTAGTGGGAGCTAGTGTAATTTTTCCCACAAGGGTTTCGCGCTTTTGTATTTTGGTGTGCCGAATATTAGTCTGGCTGCTGTATTCTGGGCTGTCTGGAGTTTTTTTTAAAGTATTTGCTCTTTACAGCCAGCGTAAAGTGAGTTGCAATAATCCAGATGACTAAGTACCAATGATTGTACCAGATTGCGAAAGACAGTTCTTGGAAAAAATGGTCTGACTCTTTTTAGTTTCCACATTGCATAAAACATGAAACATTGCATGTATGGATTGAAGTCTCCCATGATCACCATGGTCACTTGAGTAATCAGGTCTAGGAGTTCTTGCACATATAATGTGTTGTTACGAGCTGCTTGGTATAACAAGATCAGCTAGATTGGTTTCTCCTCTTGAAGTTGGATTAAAAGAGATTCTGATTCACTTAGCTGGGGGATGGATATTCTGTGCTGTTTGATTGTATCCGAATCAAGACTGCTACCCCTCCACTACGTCTTCCTGGTCATGGTTGATGCTGGATATTTTGGGCATAGTTCAGCCAGTGGTATATCCCCACTTTTATCTAGCCAGGTTTCACTTATTCCTAAGATGTCAATGTGCTGTTCATTTATGGCATCATGGATTACCAAAGATTTCTTTGCAGCTGATCTGGCACTCACTAATCCTATAGTTCCCAATGGTGGTCTGGGGGTGCAGGGTGTAGCTTTGGTGGGAATGAGGTGATCTTTTAAGTACTGTTATGTAGGTGTTTGACTTCTTGCTCTTTTGCCTTCTGTTGGTTGGTAGGGATTATGGTTTCCTCTCCCACACTTGCCAAAAACAGCGTAGATGACACACATAAATAAACTAGTCAAAATAATAATAATAAACAAAAATAATAACCTCAATACCAAAAATAGCAAAAGATGAAAAAGTAAAAAAACAAAGCAAGACACACAAAAACATATATTTTTTAAAACTCAAAATTTTATTGAAAGGTGATATGACTCGACACAGCTGTGTTTCAGCCCAACTGGCCTGCGCCAGGAGTCTGTTTAAAAACAAATAAGATTAAAACAACATAAATATAGTAAACATCATAAATGACGGTAAATAGATAACCAACGAGCAAATACAGACAAGTAATATACAGTCTTTGTACTATGTTCAATCTGTCTGAAGTACCTATAAATAACAGAAATATATCTTTAATAGAAATTAATTTAAAAATATTAGATTAATATTAACTTATTTAAATTATACAAACATTCCCACCTTATATATTACATTACACTACACACCAAAAATATGAAAATTCATTTTGTACACTCAACTTAGAATATAAAGACTAGCCGTTGAGCCCGTAAAAACGGGCTAGTATAGGACGGGGGGGGGGGGGGGGGTGAAAGGCCCCCCCCGCCGCCGAGCTCGCCGCTGCCCCTCCGAGGTCACCGCTACGCCCCCCCCCCCCCGGAGTCGCCGCCACCCCTCCACCCGGGCCAGGCCCTCGTTTCGCTATTGAAACAGCGCGGGAACGCAGCACACAGCTCAGATTGAGCTGCTGTCCTTCTTCTCGGGACACAGGCAGGGAAGGAAGGCCGACCGCAGCTGAGCTGTGTGCTCCGTTCCCGCGCTGTTTCTATAGCGGAGCGAATGCCCGGCCCGGGTGGAGAGTGGGTGGCGGCGGCGACCTTGGGGGGGGGGGGGAAGCGGGTAGCGACGGCGGTTTCGTCCCCCCCTTGCACAGTAGAGACCCTCTCTGTCCCGCCCCTGTCATGTATTGACACGGGGGCGGGACAGAGAGGGTCTTTACTGCGCATTTGCGAGTGAGTTCGGTCACTCGCCGTTTATATGTTTGATAACCCCAACAACTTATACTTAATTTAGAGACAATTTCAAAATATGCATATAAACAATATCTCCGTATACAATACCACAAACTAAAAGTCTGAATCCCTTATTCAAACAATGTGAAATATATAATATATCTAAATAACTTATTGCCAAATTATAATAAAATGCAAAAACAAACTCTAATAATGTTCATATTACAACTATTGTAAGATGTTGATATCTAACTTTTTCTAAAAATTGTATGTTATTAAACTAAACTTGTAATTCTATAAAATAAGGCAAAAAAATATATATGTTATTACCTTTACACCATATGTATTTTCTCTTGTCATATGCAAATTTATATGAAGAAAGTTCTATCAAGCGGAACCTTGTTAGAAAAGCAGGACCTTTGCAAAAAGACTGGATGAACAGTCTTTCAATGGTCTATATAAAAAGAAAAATCATAGGTCTATATAAAAAGAAAAATCATATCAATCACGCTATTCTCTACAAAAACTTCATAAACTCTATAAAAATAAAAATCAACTGAGCAAATTGTTATGTGTGCCTCATAAACAGGTAGTGGCCATCTATACATATCTAAGGCATAACAATTATACTGCCTAAACTGATCGAAAACTGACTTAACAAACTTAATTTGACATTAGGAACATTGTGGAATATACCAGGAATATCACACTCATTGTGCAATATAAAACTGCATCTAACTGCTATGTAAATCTTCAAGCTTAAAACATAAAATGTTGTCTATGTCGACTGGAGAAACTGAAATAAGCGTCTCACTCTCTGAAAATCAACCGAAATGATGTGTAGATCTTTGTATAGTAGAGAAACTCGATGAAATGGAAACGTCTGACGTAATATACGTAAATAGAAATAATTATACATAAATAAAATGTGTTTTTACCTTTACACCTTGTGTGTATATTCTTGTCGTATGAAATTCTGCCAAATGACACCTTATTAAGAAGGCGGAACCTCTACAAAAAAATTGTTCGAACAGTCATACAAAGGTCTATATGAAAAGAGAAATTGCTGTAAATCACACTGTTTTCTAAAAAAAAAAAACTATGTATGCCCTATAAAATGAAGGTAAATAGATCGTTGTATGTGCCTAAGGCATACCGATTAGGCTACCCAATCAGAACAGGGGTCTAACTAATCAATCCTAAGCTAACTCTAAGAACTCCATAGAGTCTACTAAATTTGCACATGCATTGTGTAAATATATAGCTGCATCTTACCACTATGTAAGTCTCCAACCTAAAACATAAACCGCTGTCTATGTCGACTGGAGAGAAGCTGAATAAAGCGTCTCACACTCTTGAAAATCAACCATGGTGACATGTAGATCTTAGTATTATAGAGAATCTCAGCGGAATAAAGACGTCACATATGACGTAATGTTCACATTTTTCAAAAAAGGTTTTACCGCCAAAAACAAACTGTAACCAATCCTCGTCATTTCCGGGATATCTGTGATCTTGATGGACAACCTATTAGAGCCAAAGAATGTGTGTCTTAATTAAACAATGAAGTAGCTTAAAATATAGTATTAAATGGACAATTCACAATGCTCAAGTAAGCATAGGAGGTGTTTGTTTTATTTATTTATTTTTAAAATTATTTATTTATTCAATTTTCACAATTTTTTACAAGCATTACTACTTGAGTAGGAAAAACAGAAAACATCAACTTAAACAAATCCAAGAAATTATTATAACTTGTTTAGACCACCAAATGGAGGTGTTTGTTTTAAATGACAAAGAATATGAAGGATTCTATACTAACAACTATCACTAAATGTCTTCCAGAACCCCCTTGGTTTGACGGTACCCCCTCTGCTTGTTGTGGATTTTTGAACCAATGCCTGATGCTTTTTGAGATGCAATCTGGGTCTTTTCCCTCTGACAGCCTTAAGATCACTTATATTATGTCATTGCTCTCTGGACCGGCCCTGGCCTGGGCTTCCCCTCTCTGGGAGCAACGCGATCCGCTTCTCTCAGATCCGGGGGAGTTCCTTCGCCGGTTCAGGATGGTTTTGCTGTTCCTGGGAGGGCCCTCCGCTGCAGTGGCGGATTTGCTGCGAATCCACAAGGTAGCAGTTCCATTGGAACATATGCTGTTCGCTTTTGGACTTTAGCCGCTGAGGTTCGTTGGAATCAAGAAGCTCTCACAGCCATCTTCTGGCAAGGTTTGGAATGGTCGGATCAAGGACGAATTGGCTGGCCGGGACCTTGCAACTACCTTGGATGCCCTTATCACCCTCTGTGTCCGCATTGGCATCCGCTTTCAGGAGAGATCACAGGAGCGTACCGCTCAGCATCCTCCACTGAGGTCTGCCCCTTGGACGACGTGGCCTACTTCACCTAGGGGAGCGATGAGTTCCCTAGCAGGGGCCCCGAGGAACCAGTGGTGATTGGGCGTTAGCGCCTCTCTGAATCAGAGAGGTCCATCGACGGAACAGTAGATTCTGTTTATATTGTGGACAGTCTGGTCATTTTGTAAATTCCTGTCCGATTAAGCGGGAAACGCCAGGACCAAGGCCCTGTGAGGGGGGTGGCCTTGGGTCAATCCTTGCCCCTCCCAGATAATCTGATTTCACATCACCCTGCATTGGCAAAAGTTCTGTATCGATACGATTGTCCACCCTACCTCAGCTCGTCATTCAGGTCACGCCACCCTTGCTGATGCAAGTCGGGGTCCTGCATCAAGAAGAGATTCAACTCTTGATCCTTCCCCAAGCAATTCATCCAGTCATTTTGGGGTTGCCCTGGTTGCGCCTCTGCGCTCCCAGTATCAATTGGGTCGACGGCGAGATCAGCAGTTGGGGAGTCCACTGTTTTCACACGTGCCTCTCGTCGGTTGAGCCTCCTCTGAAGGCCATTTCGGCTCTCCCCGGAGCCCTCCAATCCTTGTGAAGCCTCTTTACCTGCGGAGTACCAGGACTTCCAGGACGTCTTCAATGCACAGGAGGCAGAATCTCTACCCCTGCATCGACCTTTTGACTGTCCTATTGACCTGCTCCCCGGGCAGGATGCTTCCCAGAGGCCGACTGTACACTCTCTCCCGAGAGGAATCCAAGACCATGCGCTCATACATACATGAAATCTCCAGAAGGGTTTCATTCGTCCCTCCTCTTCCCCAGAGGGAGCTGGGTTTTCTTTGTGTTAAAGAAGGACGGTTCTCTGTGACCTTGCATTTGACTGTCGGGGCCTGAATGACATCACTATCAAGAACTAGTACCCACTCCCGCTTATTCCTGAACATTTTGATCGCCTGCAAGGGACGGTCATTTTTACCAAGTTGGATCTCTGGGAGCTTATAATCTGATCCGTATCCGCCGGGGTGATGAATGGAAGACCGCGTTCAACACCCATGAGGGCCATTTTGAGTATCTGGTGATGCCTTTTGGCCTCTGCAATGCCCCAGCGATCTTCCAAGATTTTATTAACTTCATCTTTCAGGGATCTCCTGTACTCATCTGTAATAGTCTATCTAGATGATATCCTGGTTTTTTCTTCCTCAGTCCAGGATCATGTCCATCATGTACGCACCGTTCTCCAACGGCTGCGGGGACCATCGCCTCTTTGCTAAACTAGAGAAGTGTGCTTTTCATCAGCAGGTTATTCCCTTTCTAGGGTATATTATCTCGGAGGGGCTCCAGATGGACCCAGAAAACTCCAAGCGATCCGAGATTGGCCGGTACCCCAGGAACTCCGGGCCCTGCAACGTTTCCTGGGATTCATCAGTTATTATTGACAATTCATCTGGCAGTATTCCTTGATCACCGCACCACTGACCGCCCTTACTAGGAAGGGGGCGGATGTTAAGAATTGGTCTTCAGAGGCTCTTAAGGCCTTCGCTACTTTGAAGGAAGCCTTCATGAGTGCCCCGGTGCTCCGCAGCCCTGATATTACGAAACCCTTCATCGTGGAGATCGATGCTTCTTCACTGGGAGCCGGGGCAGTGTTGTCTCAGGCTGTGCCTTCTGGCAAGCGGCACCTGTGTTTTTTCTTCTCCAGGAAATTCTCCCCCGCTGAACGTAATTATACCATCGGGGATCGGGAATTGCTAGCTCTGAAACTCGCCTTCCAGGAGTGGCGGTATTTGCTGGAGGGGGCCTTGCTCCCGATCACCGTAATTATGGACCATAAGAATCTCCTCTATCTGCAGGAAGCCAAAAGACTGAACCCATGGCAGGCACGCTGGTCTCTCTTCTTTGCCAGGTTTGATTTCCGTCTGATTTTCCGCCCTGCAGAGAAAAATGTGCAAGCAGATGCTCTGTCACAGGCTTTTGAGACATCCAAAGAACTCGAGGAGCCTTACCCGATGTTAAATCCTGCATGTATCCCGTCCATCGTTGCAGCCTCAACCTCTCTGAAGACCTACATGCCTCCTCAATCCTTGAAAAAAGTTCTCCAGTGGGACTTCATCTATCTTTGCCGGTCATTTTGGATTCCGGAAAACCTTCCATCTCATCTCCCGGTACTATCGGTGGCCACGCATGGCACAGGACATCCTGCACTTTGTTTCTTCCTATCCCATCTGTGCCCGGAGTAAGTCCTCTGCTGGCAAACCGTGGGGAGGTCTTCAACACCTACCTGTCCCTTCACATCTGTGGCAAGAGCTCTCTATGGACTTTATTACTGACCTCTCTCACTCTCAGGGTCACACTGTTATCTGGGTAGTGATGGACCAATTTTCACGTATGGCTCATTTCGTCCCTCTGAAGACTCTGCCATCTGCTGCGATGCTAGCCTCCAACTTCATCCAACATGTATTTCGCCTACATGGTCTTCCTCTGCAAATTATGAGTGACCAAGGGTCTCAACTTACTTCTAAATTTTGGAGGGCTCTGTGCTCCGCGTTTGGTGTTACTACTCATAAGTACATAAGTAATGCCATACTGGGAAAAGACCAAGGGTCCATCGAGCCCAGCATCCTGTCCACGACAGCGGCCAATCCAGGCCAAGGGCACCTGCAAGCTTCCCAAACGTACAAAACATTCTATACATGTTATTCCTGGAATTTTGGAGTTTTCCAAGTCCATTTAGTAGCGGTTTATGGACTTGTCCTTTAGGAAACCGTCCAACCCCTTTTTCAACTCTGCTAAGCTAACCGCCTTCACCACTTCTCCGGCAACGAATTCCAGAGTTTAATTACACGTTGGGTGAAGAAAATTTTTTTCCGATTTGTTTTAAATTTACTACACTGTAGTTTCATCGCAATGCCCCCTAGTCCTAGTATTTTTGGAAAGCGTGAACAGACGCTTCACATCCACCTGTTCCACTCCACTCATTATTTTATATACCTCTATCATGTCTCCCCTCAGCCGTCTCTTCTCCAAGCTGTATAGCCCTAGCCTCCTTAGTCTTTCTTCATAGGGAAGTCGTCCCATCCCCGCTATCATTTTAGCGCCCTTCGCTGCACCTTTTCCAATTCTACTATATCTTTCTTGAGATGCGGCGACCAGAATTGAACACAATACTCAAGGTGCGGTCGCACCATGGAGCGATACAACGGCATTATAACATCCTCACACCTGTTTTCCATACCTTTCCTGATAATACCCAACATTCTATTCGCTTTCTTAGCCGCAGCAGCACACTGAGCAGAAGGTTTCAGTGTGTATCGACGACGACACCCAGATCCCTTTCTTGGTCCGTAACTCCTAACGTGGAACCTTGCATGACGTAGCTATAATTCGGGTTCTTTTTTCCCACATGCATCACCTTGCACTTGCTCACATTAAACATCATCTGCCATTTAGCTGCCCAGTCTCCCAGTCTCGTAAGGTCCTCTTGTAATTTTTCACAATCCTGTCGCGATTTAACGACTTTGAATAACTTTGTGTCATCAGCAAATTCAATTCCTCGCTAGTTACTCCCATCTCTAAATCATTTATAAATATATTAAAAGCAGCGGTCCTAGCACAGACCCCTGAGGAACCCCACTAACTACCCTTCTCCATTGTGAATACTGCCCATTTAACCCCACTCTCTTGTTTCCTATCCTTCAACCAGTTTTTAATCCACAATAGGACATTTCCTCCTATCCCATGACCCTCCAATTTCCTCTGTAGCCTTTCATGAGGTACCTTGTCAAACGCCTTTTGAAAATCCAGATACACAATATCAACCGACTCCCCTTTGTCCACATGTTTGTTCACTCCTTCAAAGAATTGAAGTAAATTGGTCAGGCAAGATTCCCCACACAAAAGCCATGCTGACTTGGTCTCAGTAATCCATGTCCTCGGATGTGCTCTGTAATTTTGTTTTTGATAATAGCCTCTACCATTTTCCCCGGCACCGACGTCAGACTCACCGGTCTATAATTTCCCGGATCTCCCCGGAGCCTTTTTAAAAAATGGGCGTTACATTGGCCACCCTCCAATCTTCCGGTACCACACTCGATTTTAAGGATAAGTTGCATATCACTAGCAGTAGCTCCGCAAGCTCGTTTTTCAGTTCTATCAGTACTCTAGGATGAATACCATCCGGTCCAGGAGATTTGCTACTCTTCAGTTTGCCGAACTGCCCCATTACGTCCTCCAGGTTTACCGTGAAGTCAGTAAGTTTCTCCGACTCGTCCGCTTGAAATACCATTTCCGACACCTGGTATCCCACCCAAATCTTCCTCGGTGAAGACCGAAGCAAAGAATTCATTCAGTCTCTCCGCTACGTCTTTGTCTTCCTTGATCGCCCCTTTTACCTCTCGGTCATCCAGCGGCCCCAACCGATTCTTTTGCCGGCTTCCTGCTTTTTAATATACCGAAAAAAATTTTTACTATGTTTTTTGCCTCTAATGCTATCTTTTTTAAATACTCCCTCTTGGCCTTCTTAATCTGCGCCTTGCATTTGCTTTGACACTCCTTATGCTGTTTCTTGTTATTTTCAGACGGTTCCTTCTTCCATTTTCTGAAGGCGTTTCTTTAGCCCTAATAGCTTCCTTCACCTCACTTTTCAACCAGCCGGGTGTCTTTTGGACTTCCGTCTTTCTTTTCTAATTCGCGGAATATGTATGGCTGGGCCTCCAGGATGGTATTTTGAACAGCGTCCACGCCTGTTGTACAGTTTTTACTCTCTCAGTTGCCCCCCTAGTTTTTTTTTTTACCGTTCTCCTCATTTTATCATAGTCTCCTTTTTTAAAGTTAAACGCTAACAGTATTTGACTTTCTGTGTACAGTTACTTCAAGATTGATGTCAAAACTGATCATATTATAGTCACTGTTATCAAGCGGCCCCAGTACCATAACGTCCCTCACCAGATCATGCGCTGCACTAAGGACCAAGTCTAGAATTTTTCCTTCTCTCGTCGGCTCCTGCACCAGTTGCTCCATAAAGCTGTCCTTGATTTCATCAAGGAATTGTATCTCTGTAGCGTGTCCCGATGTTACATTTACCCAGTCTATATTTGGATAATTGAAGTCACCCATTATTATCACATTACCCATTTTGTTCGCGTCTCTGATTTCGTTTATCATTTCTGTGTGTACCTGCTCATCCTGGCGAGGCGGACGGTAGTACACTCCTATCACCATTTGTTTCCCTTTTATACATGGAATTTCAACCCACAATGATTCAAAGGTGTGATTTGTGTCCTGCTGAATTTGTAATCTATCTGAGTCAAGGCTCTCTTTAATATACAATGCTACCCCTCCACCAGTCCTGTCTACCCTATCATTACGATATACTTTGTACCCCGGTATGACAGTGTCCCACTGGTTATCCTCCTTCCACCAGGTCTCAGTAATGCCTATTATATCCAATTTTTCATTTAGTGCAATATATTCCAACTCTCCCATCTTATTTCTTAGACTCCTAGCATTTGCATATAGACATTTCAGAGTATGTTTGTTGTTCTTTGCATGATGCTTAGTACCTGACACTATTGATTTGACATCTTTTGTCTGATCTTTAGTTGTATTTAAGGGCACCTGGTCTACCACGGTCTGTTGTGCAACCTCACTATCCAGAAACCCTATCTTCCCTGTTTGTGAGGAATCTTTGCAAGATACCTTTTCCCGAACCATGCGCTTTTGAGCGACTGTCGGCCTTCCCCCCATTTCTAGTTTAAAAGCTGCTCTATCTCCTTTTTAAATGCCGACGCCAGCAGCCTGGTCCCACCCTGGTTAAGGTGGAGCCCATCCTTCGGAATAGGCTCCCCCTTCCCCAGAATGTTGCCCAGTTCCTAACAAATCTAAAACCCTCCTCCCTGCACCATCGTCTCATCCACGCATTGAGACTCTGGAGCTCTGCCTGTCTCTTGGGCCCTGCGTGTGGAACAGGTAGCATTTCAGAAAATGCTACCCTAGAGGATCTGGATTTGAGCTTTCTACCTAAGAGCCTAAATTTGGCTTCCAGAACCTCTCTCCCACATTTTCCTATGTCATTGGTACCCACATGTACCAAGACAGCGGACTCCTCCCCAGCACTATCTAAAATCCTATCTAGGTGACGCGTGAGGTCTGCCACCTTCGCACCAGGCAGGCAAGTCACCAGGCAATCCTCACGTCCACCAGCCACCGGCTATCTATATGCGTAATGATCGAATCACCAACTACAACAGCTGTCCTAACCTTTCCCTCCCGGGCAGCACTTGGAGACATATCCTCGGTGCGAGAGGATAGTACATCCCCTGGTGGGCAGGTCCTGGTTAAAGGAGTACTTCCTACTTCACCAGGTTGATGCTCTCCTTCTAGGAGACCTCCCTCCTCCAAGGTAGCACAAGGGTTACTAGACTGGAGGTGGGACCTCTCTACAACATCCCTGTAGGTCTCCTCTATGTACCTCTCTGTCTCCCTCAGCTCCACCAAGACTGCTACTCTAGCCTCAAGAGAACAGACATGTTCTCTAAGAGTTAGGAGCTCTTTGCATCGGGCGCAAACATATGACGTCTCACCAACTGGGAGATAATCATACATGTGACACTCAATGCAAAAGACTGGATAGCACCCCTCTCGATGCTGGACTGCTGTCTCCATCTTAGTGTTTTTGAGTTTTCCAATATTTTAAAACTTGCTACAGTATTAAGGATATTAGCCTAATATAAAAGTGTCTTTTACTTTATATAGTGTATTGTATGATTTTAGTATTTCCTTCTTAGATGGTAATGAAATGTATTTAAAACTCTATAAGAGCACTCCTTGCTTGTTACCCTAATTACAATAACTGACTATAAATGAGGAGTTGTCCTAGGGGTGGGGGGGAATACTAAATTAGATCCTGCAGTGGCTGTTAGATTCTATCTGTTAATGCTGTGGTTCAAGGCTTTTAAAACTAAGTGGAAAAGACTATGGAGATTAGCTGTTTTCTGTTAGCTGTTGAAATTTGCTTTTTAAGTTTGCCTAACACTAACCTACAATTCCTCCTTTAAACCCCAATCTTTAAGTTCCCAAAGCACAAGCAAAGTAGTGTTCACTTACCAGAGAAATGTCCTCTCCTCTCAGAACTTCTCAGAAAGAAAGTTCAGTGGGACCTTCCCTCTTATATACTTTTGAATCTAAGGAGCCTCTTTTGAGCAACCTATACAAGTATTCTACTTCCCCCACACCTTAATTATCACTTAATTGAGGTCACTGGATGAGATAACTCTCCAGCAGCCAAGGAAAAGAAAAATAACTGCCGTTTAGAACAAAGGAGTTCCTACCTCTAGAAAAGGTTTCAGTTTAAAACTAGGTCACTGGATGAGCTAACTCTCCAGCAGCCAAGGAAAAGAAAAATAACTGCCGTTTAGAACAAAGGAGTTCCTACCTCTAGAAAAGGTTTCAGTTTAAAACTAGGTCACTGGATGAGCTAACTCTCCAGCAGCCAGCAGCCAAGGAAAAGAAAAATAACTGCCGTTTAGAACAAAGGAGTTCCTACCTCTAGAAAAGTTTCAGTTTAAAACTATGTGGAAAATGCCTATTTCTACAGAAAAGTTCAGTTTAAAACTGTGGGGAAGGGATTTATACACTATGGCAACTAGTTAATGGTGCTTGCTTTTCTCTCTCTCTCTCTCTCTCTCTCTCTCTCTTTTTATTCCTCTAAACTAGGCCCTGCTTGCTTTTCCCCCTCTCTCTCTCTTTTTATTCACGCTTAATACTAAATTAGATCCTGCAGTGGCTGTTAGATTCTATCTGTTAATGCTGTGGTACAAGGCTTTTAAAACTAAGTGGAAAAGACTATGGAGATTAGCTGTTTTCTGTTAGCTGTTGAAATTTGCTTTTTAAGCTTGCCTAACACTAACCTACAATTCCTCCTTTAAACCCCAATCTTTAAGTTCCCAAAGCACAAGCAAAGTAGTGTTCACTTACCAGAGAAATGTCCTCTCCTCTCAGAACTTCTCAGAAAGAAAGTTCAGTGGGACCTTCCCTCTTTATACTCACTTCTCCTCTGCCTACCATCCCCAAACCAACGGGATGGTGGAAAGAACCAAAAACTCTCAAAACATTCATATGGGTCTTTACTAACAATCGCCAGGATAACTGGTCACTGTTGCTCCCCTGGGCAGAGTTTGCCTACAATAACAGTCTCCACTCCGCTTCCAACACATCTCCTTTCTTCACTATATATGGACGGCACCCTCGCCTATCTCCTCCGATTCCTACGAATCAATCAATTCTGCAGCTTCAGTACACCCTTACTAACATTCAGGAAACCTAGAATGAGGTCCAGCACCATCTGCGACAAACTGCAGCGAAGTACAAACGTTTTGCCAACCTGAAGAGACGAATTGCCCCAATCTTTCAACCAGGACAGAGGGTCTGGCTCAGCACCAGGTACCTAAAGCGCCGTCTGCCCTCGTTTAAGTTTGCCTTTCGTTTCATTGGCCCATTTCCTGTTCAATCCCGAGTGGGATCAGTCACCTATTGCCTGCAACTACTTGGTAACCTCCGAATCCATAATGCTTTCCATGTATCGCTGCTGAAACCATTTGTGACATCTAAGTGGCATCCCGAGCCGAAGAAGAGCAACATCCTGAGACTGAACCCGATCCTGAATTTGAAGTGGAGGAAATTTTGGACTCAAAACGTCAGGGGAGTCGACTCTTTTATTTGATTTCATGGAAACACTTTGGTCCGGAGGACAATTCCTGGGAACCAACGAGTAATGTCCATGCACCAGGACTGGTCCAGGAGTTTCATACCCGGTACCCCTCACAGCCCAGGCCCAGAAGGGGAGGGGGTCTTCCGGAGAGGATACTGTCATGCTCCTCAGAGCGCCGGCCATCTTGGCGGGTCCGGCGCTCCGGGAGATCCGCTCAGCCTGCTGCGTCCGGGAGGGTGGTTTGCGGCGCCGGGAGTTTCTCCCAGTCTGCTCCATCCGGGTGGGTGGTTGGCGGCGTGGCTTGCCTCCCCTGGGAATGCCAGACTCTTTGCCCCGCCTCCTGCTCCACTGGATTGGAGCCCTGTGGTCAGGCTCCTTCTCCCTCGACAGACTGGCCAATGGGAGACTTCTCTTTCCAGCAGATTCTTGTCTCCCTGATGGTGGAGGCTATTTTAGGAGCAGCTTTACTCCACGTCCTTACTTCGGCTTCTACTTCGGTAGGTGATTTGTTTTGCTGTGTCTCATTTCTAGCTGTTACCTTCTCGGACCTGAACCACTGCTTGAACCCAGATTACTCCTTGCTTGCTGCCTGACCTGACCACTGCTTGAACCCGGATTACTCTTTGCCTGCTGCCTGACCTAACCACTGCTTGAACCCGGATTACTCTTTGCCTGCTGCCTGACCTGACCACTGCTTGAACCCGGATTACTCTCTGCCTGCTGCCTGGCCTGACCACTGCTTGACCCGGATTACTCTCTGCCTGTCTCTTATTCCTGTCTGAGCCTGAGTACTTCCTGCTGGCTGCCTGACTCGGTCTAAAGCCCGACTGGCCTGATCTCAGAATACTCCCGGCCTTCGGCCTTCTGACCCCTGCCTGCATCCAGAAGTCCTGCCGGCCGCTCACAACCTGGGGGCTCAACCCTCAGGGAACGGCGGTCATCACAGGTGAAGCCTTGGGGTTGCTCGGCTGCCCAGCAGAGCGCAGGTTCCAGTCTTCGTCTCTGTGCTCCACCTGGGCACAAGGACTCACGAACGTGACAAGAGCCTAGTGGAATCATATTTTGAGCCGTTTGATCAATCCAGAATTAATATGCTGCCTTACTGAACAGAACAGGTTCAAATTGGAAACCATAATCCGCTATGGCAGTAGTAATATTTTATTTGCAGGCTACCAGAATATACTTTGAAAACTTGTAATTGCTATATCTTAATTGGACCCAGACCAAAATATGAATATATATATATATATTTTTTTTTTTTTTTAAGCTTTATTAGATCCATTTAAGTGGCCATCAGACACCGTCCAATGCCAAAACTGCAACTATGTCAATAGCACAACGATATCAAAATAAACATAAATAAAATAAAACAAAAAACAGCAAATTGAAACCCAAGAGGACCACCCTGAAACAGGATCACAATACCTTATACACATTCAAGAGCACTGAAACTCTAAACAGAGGTTTAGTATATTACCATGTAAGAACAACAACTCCTCCTCTCACAACATCAAAATAGTGGGCTCAGGCACCACTGCACAAGAAGCGGCCTCCGCCGATCACCCCGACAAAGAGGCCCATGGACTCGGTGTCACAACAACAAGAAAAAACCTCACTCAACAGGATCCCGACGCCAGAACTCCGAAGGGAAGCATTAGCCAGCTCTGCGGGGTACACGCACACCCGCACAACAAGGACAGATCCAGCCAGTCCGGACTTACCGACAGAAAGCGATCCATCCACCGCCGTTGCCATCCAGCACACCAGCCACACACCACACCCTGCCGTGAAGCATTACTTTACATCAGAGGGGATGAACACCATGTGGCAGGCCAAACATCCAGGGAGCGGCCCCACATGGCCACCCACACGTGACGGGACAAAATCCAGAGACAAATGGCCGAACACTGTCGGACTGTAGCAGCAAAAAGCAAGCAAAATTTGCAAAAACCATCAGGGCTGCAGGAGCAGCCCGCAGAACCACCTGAGCTGTTGGAGCAGCAGGCAAAATAACGATTACACCGTTGCAAACGCCGCTCATACTGCTTCCTTTGGCCACCTCCTTTCTCCCTTTCCTGTACTTCCCCTCTGTTACCTACCTCCCCCTCCCTCATCTACCTATACTATCCCTTCTTTCTTATCCCTGCCTAACTTGCTTAGGTCCTACGAGCCCTTTCCCCACTCCCCATCACCCTTCCCCAAGACCACCTCTTGCTGCTGAGCTGGGCTGCCGCCCGTTTGTGCTTGTGACCGCATAAATGGTTGGGTCACTTTCCTGAGTCACCATACAGCCTTTCTTTATGAACACTTCAGATCAACTAAAAACTTTAATTCAGGCATTTAGATGTGATGTAGACAGGTGATCAGGTCTTTATTTAAAAGTTATTCTGATCAGATTCTGAAAGGAAAACTGATTGTGATGTTTTTGACTAAGAATGTAGACAGGGTTTGTAAGTTTATGAACTAAATTGTCAGCATAAAGAGTTAATTTATTTATTTATTTATTTATTGCATTTGTACCCCACATTTTCCCACCTCTTTGCAGGCTCAATGTGGCTTACAATAATCATGAATAGTGGAAATATATTTTAAAAATAGATATTTAGTGTTGCAGAAGGATCTTGGGCAACATTGTAATGATAAGACATGATAGTAGTGTAACAAGCAGAAATTGTAAGACAGTTCTGACTGTATGTGGAGGAGTTGCGTATATTCACATTGGTTGATCCTTGTGGTATGCCTTGTTAAAGAGATGGGTCTTCAGTAGTTTGCCGAAGTTCATTAATTCGTAAATCGTTTTAAGTTGTGCGGCAATGCGTTCCATAGCTGTGTGCTCAAGTAGGTAAAGTTTGACGCGTGCGTTAGTTTGTATTTCAGACCTTTGCAGTTAGGGAAGTGCAGATTCAGGAATGTGCGGGTAATGAGTGGAAGAGTGCTATGTTGTAAAGCAGCCCCTGAGGATATTGACTGTTTAATATATGTGGTTTTCTGTGTTAGACTATGTAAAGAATAAGGAGCAATAGAAATTTGTGGGACCAATTTAACATGTTTTTTCCCCTGATGGTGCGAAGGAAAGGGGACTTTATAAAAAGTTGGATTGGTTAGCCCCTGCTGTTTGCTAATTACCGGTACAAACTGTGCCAAAAGAAACTGAGCTAATTGAACCTTTTGTCGATAGTGTCATGTTATTTTAAATAATGAGAGGCTTTACTAATTCAATTTAACTTGATATAAGTCTTTTTATAATCACTTTGTAGAAGCTGCCTGCCTGCTGCTTGTGTGGAAACAGAGGGCACAAACAAAATTCCTGTCCGGCACGGTATTGTTCAAACTGCTTTCTGCCTGGGCATTTCTCTCTGGAGTGCATTGAAAAGGCTTATTGGAAGAAACGGTGTCACCGCTGTTCTATGACAGGCCACTATGCTGATGTAAGTACCAGTTTTTAAACAAAACCTTGATGATCTTTATAACCATTTTCTTTCTGTATGATTTAGTCGCCAGTGAGCTGATCATTAAAAGACATCAGTATCCTCTCTTTACAATGTTTATCCACTCCTACCCTAGCTAATATTTAACCATCTCTCTGACCTCACGTGCAACTTTCTTCAAATCAATCACCTTACTTTCTAGTTCTTCCTACTTTCTTACTCATCTATATGTTAAAACTTTGCCTTACCCTTCACTACCAAAATGTTCTAGTACATATTGTGTTGTCATTGCAAGTAGTATACCATACAACAAAAAAGAAGAGTCCAGTGATATGTATATGGAAATATAATCTTTCTGATTTCAATTTGAAAACCGAGGAAAAGACTTCAAAACGCCCAACCGTGTTCTCACAAATTTTCAGCGGCTTTTACTGAGGGTGTGGTGTTCATCATTGGTCATAAAAATCTTGTTTTTTTTCAAAATTATTTAATTTTTTTAAAACTTATTTGTCCTTTTCTTAAAAGTTTCTCAAGACTTTAATTCATCAATACTTTCTTATTAGCAAAATTCAATGGTTCCTATAACCTCTTGAAACCATGCGTAGTCTCAATAATTTTGACATATATTGTAAGGAGTTATCATAAAATAATGCAAAGTCGAGCAGTTGGTGGCGCTATAGAAATGATAAGAAGTAGTAGTAGTAGTAGTTATCTGCTGCCCGACGGCAGCCTCATCCGTTTCACTTTGTTAGCTTTTTCAAGGACTGTGCATCAACATGAAGAGTATTGATCAATTTTGATTACCTGAAAATATGCATCATATACATCATTTAAAGGGAAACTGGCAAGTTTTCTTAAGAATACATATGTGTTTTTTTTCTATTTTTACACATCCAGAAATTTAAACGTATTGATAACTAGTTATCAACACACTGCACTTTAACTTACATTCTACTTTGTCTGCTTACGACTCGATACTGCTGCTGACCATGAGCCCACAACGGCTCGCAGCATTTAACAACTCGAGAAGATATGAATGAACCAATCAGAAAGAATCCTCATAGTAATTGCAATTTAATTGTCTAATTGACTGCAGGATTACTTATTTTACTAATTCTGATGTTTGGCTCTGTTGAGAATTAAATGTCTATGTAGCAAAAATCGTTACATTGGATGACTACCGTTTGAATCGTTCTTTGATCATTATTGTTTCAGCATTGTGTTCTAGATGTCAGTTTTCTTATTTTGAAATAAATATATCAATTAGAAGATAACACTGAACACTTGCAAATACTTAAATGTTGCACAACGTCTTTATGACTAAAGCCTAAAATTTTATTTGCCTATGAAAGTCGTTTTGCTGTAAATATAATGATTCACTTAAATTTTAAACAATCATAAAAAAAGATGGTCCTAAATTCGAACAATGCAATGTGTGTTATAAAATAGATGTGATTCAAAAGACATCAGTATTGATTATTGTTGATGGAGGAGTATAATTTTGATGGTAAACCAGACTCGGTTGAAAAATACCTTCCATTCAATATTATTGTTCAATCCGAAAGGTTCTAACGTGTTCAAACGATGCATCCATCTTTGTTCAGATTTTAATAAAAATTTAGCCCGATCACCTCCTCTTATGTTGGTTTAATTAAATCAATAATGAAACACCTAAGCTGTTCAAATGTATGCTTGAATTTGACACAGTGATCAACCAATGGAGCTTCCATTCTTACTCTTTTGATGTTCCTTCGATGTTCATGAAGTCTAATCTTCAGACTTCTGGTGGTTTTCCCCGACGTATAATTTTCCACAGGGGCAGAAAATCCTATATGCCGCATATGTACTATTACAATTGCTGAAATATCTTAAATTATACGTTCTGTTATCTGATGGGTTTTAAAAAAATTTATACTGTAACGTGACTTCGCAGTTTTTGCATTTTCCGCATTTAAAATGTCCCAAAGATGTGCTCTTGGATTCTTTTTTATTTGTGGCTAAATAAGAAGGACTTAAAATCTCCTTCAAATTTCTTCCTCTTGAATATGATGTTTTCACGGAGGTGTTCTTAAATAAAACGTGCGATTGCATAATATGCCATTGCTCTTTGATGATTCTTGAAATTTGGGGCTGGCATTGTTGTACTTGCTGATAAAAGTCATTGTTTGCGGTGTCTCTATTGTTTTCTGATTTTTTTATTTTTTTTTATTATTTGTTACATTTGTACCTCACATTTTCCCACCTATTTACAGGCTCAATGTGGCTTACATAGTACTGTAAAGGCGTTCCCTAAGTCGGTTGATAACAAATACAAGGTTATATTGTGGACAAATGATGTGGGTGTGTGTCAGGCTCCATGAGGGTCAAAGGAATGAAGGTTGTAGATTGTCCGGTATGATCATTGGTTATGCTGTGTTGCTGGGTGTGGGGATTTACGTTGGATTGGTGGGGGTAAGCCTTTTTGAAGAGATTGGTTTGCAGTGATTTCCTGAAGGTTAGGTTTAAAAGCCAGTCACAAGTAGTATATCATGCCATACTTTGTATTGTTCAAATATTTTTACTGCTCTAATTGCCTATTGCTCATGTTGATTTATTCTTACTGTACACCGCCTTGAGTGAATTCCTTCAAAAAGGCAGTAAATAAATCCTAATAAATAAATAAATGTGCCATGTTTGAAGTATCCTTTCCAACTATTACTGCTCAAATAAAAGGATATTTTAAACCACAAATTTTAAATTATTTTTGTTGGTTTCCTTCAGTTCCATTAAATTTCCATGAATGATGTTACAAGTGACCCAACCTATAATGTGATCCAGTTAGTTCTACTACTGCTTATCATTTCTATAGCACTAGTAGACATATGCAACATTGTACACATTACAGTGGGGGAAATAAGTATTTGATCCCTTGCTGATTTTGTAAGTTTGCCCACTGACAAAGACATGAGCAGCCCATAATTGAAGGGTAGGTTATTGGTAACAGTGAGAGATAGCACATCACAAATTAAATCCGGAAAATCACATTGTGGAAAGTATATGAATTTATTTGCATTCTGCAGAGGGAAATAAGTATTTGATCCCCCACCAACCAGTAAGAGATCTGGCCCTACAGACCAGGTAGATGCTCCAAATCAACTCGTTACCTGCATGACAGACAGCTGTCGGCAATGGTCACCTGTATGAAAGACACCTGTCCACAGACTCAGTGAATCAGTCAGACTCTAACCTCTACAAAATGGCCAAGAGCAAGGAGCTGTCTAAGGATGTCAGGGACAAGATCATACACCTGCACAAGGCTGGAATGGGCTACAAATCCATCAGTAAGACGCTGGGCGAGAAGGAGACAACTGTTGGTGCCATAGTAAGAAAATGGAAGAAGTACAAAATGACTGTCAATCGACAAAGATCTGGGGCTCCACGCAAAATCTCACCTCGTGGGGTATCCTTGATCATGAGGAAGGTTAGAAATCAGCCTACAACTACAAGGGGGGAACTTGTCAATGATCTCAAGGCAGCTGGGACCACTGTCACCACGAAACCATTGGTAACACATTACGACATAACGGATTGCAATCCTGCAGTGCCCGCAAGGTCCCCCTGCTCCGGAAGGCACATGTGACGGCCCGTCTGAAGTTTGCCAGTGAACACCTGGATGATGCCGAGAGTGATTGGGAGAAGGTGCTGTGGTCAGATGAGACAAAAATTGAGCTCTTTGGCATGAACTCAACTCGCCGTGTTTGGAGGAAGAGAAATGCTGCCTATGACCCAAAGAACACCGTCCCCACTGTCAAGCATGGAGGTGGAAATGTTATGTTTTGGGGGTGTTTCTCTGCTAAGGGCACAGGACTACTTCACCGCATCAATGGGAGAATGGATGGGGCCATGTACCGTACAATTCTGAGTGACAACCTCCTTCCCTCCGCCAGGGCCTTAAAAATGGGTCGTGGCTGGGTCTTCCAGCACGACAATGACCCAAAACATACAGCCAAGGCAACAAAGGAGTGGCTCAGGAAGAAGCACATTAGGGTCATGGAGTGGCCTAGCCAGTCACCAGACCTTAATCCCATTGAAAACTTATGGAGGGAGCTGAAGCTGCGAGTTGCCAAGCGACAGCCCAGAACTCTTAATGATTTAGAGATGATCTGCAAAGAGGAGTGGACCAAAATTCCTCCTGACATGTGTGCAAACCTCATCATCAACTACAGAAGACGTCTGACCGCTGTGCTTGCCAACAAGGGTTTTGCCACCAAGTATTAGGTCTTGTTTGCCAGAGGGATTAAATACTTATTTCCCTCTGCAGAATGCAAATAAATTCATATACTTTCCACAATGTGATTTTCCGGATTTAATTTGTGATGTGCTATCTCTCACTGTTACCAATAACCTACCCTTCAATTATGGGCTGCTCATGTCTTTGTCAGTGGGCAAACTTACAAAATCAGCAAGGGATCAAATACTTATTTCCCCCACTGTATATTCAGGTTCTTTCTCTGTCCCTAGAGGGCTCACAATCTAAGGTGTTTTTTTCTCTACCTTGAGCAGTGGAGGGTTAAGTGACTTTCCCAGGGTCACAAGAAGCTGCAGTGGGAATCGGGCCCAGTTCCCCAGGATCGCAGCTAACTGCAGTAACCATTAGGCAACTTCTGTAAGTTGGTATATATGTTGTTGTTAATTTTGAAGCCATAAAATATAAAGGAGAACAGTATCTTATGAAATAGTCTTTAATTAGTCTTAAATATTAGAAATTACAACATGAAGGTACTCAGAAACGTTAACCTGATTCAGCTTCTAACTGATGGAAAGATTTCAATCATTGCATCGGTCCAATAAAGTTGTATAAAATTGTTTCAAAACTGCTTCAATAAATGCAAAAACTCACTCCACCGAATCAGGTTAGAAATAAATCTCCCAATGTGAAATCGTGACCAAACTTGAACATAGTCTTGAATTAATATATCCAGTATGATGCTGCATAATCATATATGTTCTGATGTCGACAGTCCTGTGTTTTGCCTTGAGGTGTCTTCAGGAGACCAGACTGTAAGAGCCCCTTTTACTAAGCTGCAGTAAGCCCAACACGGGCTTACCACCCGCTAAACAGGAAGTACCGCCGGGCTAACCGCAGCAGCCCGGCGGTACTTCCCACCCCTAATGTGCCATCATATCTGGTGCTGCAAAAAAAAAAAAAAAAATATATATATATTTATTTATTTATTTTTGTAGTGCCAGAGTATACCCGGTGGTAATCGGGCAGTGCTGCTCGCTGCCTGGTTACCGCCGGGTTAGTGTGGGAGCCCTTACTGCCACCTCAATGGCTGTGTGGCAAGTGCTTTACTGGTCGCACGGCAATTTCCTGCAAGAAAGAGAGACTTCCCTTTTACCTGCTGCGGTAACGGGATCTCGGCGCGAGTGAAAAACACACGCAGATGTTAGCGCAGGCCCCCTTTTGCCGTAGCTTGGTAAAAGGGGCCCTAAATTAACAAATATGTATCTGTCTAAAGTCATTCAAAAATATATACTTCACATCTGTAATAGTATTTTAATAAACTATAAACTCCCTTATCAATCACAATTGCTGCAGCATGGAAGGAAATCTGCCAGCCTTCACCCCTGCTCAAACTAAAGACACCCTTTAACTGACTGGCCAGAGATTCAGAAACTGAATAAACTGTTAGTTAGAACTGAGTTGCATTTAGCCACATTAGTGGATTATTGCTAGGATTATGATTGAACAAGGAACCATGATTTTTGACAATTTAGGTTGTTGCCCAGTGGAACAAGACTATTTCCAGGTGCTCGTTGGATCTTTATTGTTGACAGTCGATAAACCTAACAACATGGTTCAGGAATTAACCACAGAATTAGAAGCCAAATTGGAATTTAATAAAATCACCAGTAGTATTGGTGACTTACCAACCACAATATCTAGAGCATCAGCAACAAATGGAAGTATATCGGCAACAAGTTTGAGCCCAGAAGATTAAGTATCGTCAAAATGATTTGGATTATACAAAAGTCTATGTATATCATTGGATGGACAAAAATTGTCAGTCCTGTAGAAACTGGAAGGGAAATTAAAAACAAAACATAAAAACCCCAACTCATTCATTAATTCATCTAGTGATTCATCAGGCGATGATAATTCACCTATCTTCATTAAGGGGAAAATAAACCTTAACCGGAGTCAATCTAAACCTATAGCAACAAAAGACTCCAGAATTACATTCCAATTTCTCTTTATTGACATGTGAGTGTCAGTCATCAACAGTAAATAATAATATAACATACACTCACTCGCATGCATACGTCAGCCACCCTTCAAATCTCATAATTGCAATATAAACAGTAAAACTGTAAAGATGTTACACAATGCACCACAATCCTGCCGAACAATACAGTGCAGTCATTTAAACTTAGTGTTATAGTCTCACATAATTTTAGTGTACAAACTAAAGTGTACAAACTAAATGATAACCGCCGCTGAGTCCTTCATTAGTAGCGTTCAAATTGTCATTATTCCACAGATATACATAGTGGAATATTAAGATGATAACATCCCAATTTTATCGTGATGTGATGATGTTGGCAGAACACCAAAATCGGGTAGCTGAAGAAATGCTTCCACAACTATTACTTCATCAAACAACCGGTTAGCAGATTCCGGTGGGGTGGTCCTCTGGCGGAAGCCCGGTCGGTTACCATGCAGGTGTGCAGCCTTGCACAGGATTATCACCTTGGTTCCTCCTGACGAAGGAGAACGAAATGCGGACTGCAGCTTAGTAAAAGGACCCCTCAATGCAAGTTTAGAATAGCTGAACATTTTTGTCACATTTATCACAAACACATGCAGGCACACCTGGTGGAATCTTGGATTAGGGAACAGCATTCAGAGTCTGATTTGAAATTTGTAGTGCTTTTACAAGTTTCTACAAGTTATGGAGGAGATATCTCCAAGGAACAAATGTTAATATATACCTGGGATACAATTAAACCCAAGAGTTTAAACAAAGAAATAAAGTGGCTGCTCATTTGATTGACCTTAGGTACAACCAATAAAATTAGCTTTAGTAGCAGTGGGAGGTGCAAATTTAGTATAAGTAGCACACATGCACTGGCGTGTTCAGATTGATCAGGGGTGAAGGCCCGGCAGCTTTCCTTCCATGCTGCAGCAAGCGTGATTGATAAGTGAGTTTTATAGTTTATTTAAAATACTATTATAAATGTGAAGTATATATTTTTGACTGACTAGACTTTTGATACAAGGTGAAATATAGGACTGTGTTGAGATTGGGGACATACATGATTATGTTGCATCATGTTGGATATATTCAAGATTGTTTGAGTTTAGTCACTTTTACACGTTAGGAGCTTTATTTCTACAGTGAATGTCAAATGGATTCTGAAAAGTTTTGCACACATATATGAACCTCACAAATCAATTTTTAAGTTTTCAATATCCTATATAATAAAAAGCACCTCCAACATTCTGAAGCCGAGAAAGTGAAGCCTTGAAGCATTCCTGCAACGTTCCGGAACTACATGTTGTCAATTGAGGAGATGGAGCCTTACAGAGCGCACGAATGCTTCAAGGCTTGAAGGCTTCACTTTCTCACACACACACTCACTCTCTGTCTCTCACCTACACTCTCTCTCACACACAAACACACACACTCTGTCTGTCTCTCTCACATACACTCTCACACACTCTCTTACACACACATTCTGTCTCTCTCTCACACACACACACTCTGTCTGTCTCTCTCTCACTCATTCTCTCTCACATACACACTCCATCTCTCACCCACACACTCTCTTCAAACATACACACTTCGAGGAAAGGGGGGCATGGAACACGCTGGGGAGGAGAGGGAGGGGGGCCATGGAACTCGGAGGGGAGGGGAGGAGAGGGAGGGAGGGTGACCTGCACCTCGGACGGAAGGGGGCCTGGAACTCGGAGGAGAGGGCGAGAGGGAAGAAGAGGGTCATGGAACTCGGAGCCCCCACACTCACACACACACACACTCACTCTCTGTCTCTCACACACTCACTCTTACACACACATACACTCTGTCTCTCACACACTCTTTCTCTCTGACACAAACACACACACACTCTGTCTGTCTCTCACTCATTCTCTCTCTCACTCACAAACACACTATCTCTCACACACACACTTTCTCTCTCTCTCCAACATACACACTCCGAGGAAAACCTTGCTAGCGTCCATTTTCATTTGTGTCAGAAACGGACCTGTTTTACTATTATAAATATCCATATTCATATTTATTATGAATAACTTTTTCAATTGATGTCATTTATAAAGACACTGAAAAAAACCACTTATCTTCATGAGTGTTTAAAACGCCGTCATGCAGCTCTGCTCTTCTTTTACACAGCACCGCATAAACACAGGCACAGTAGCAAGTCAGTGTCAATCCCAACGGGGATCTGTTTCGCAGCGTGCTTTTTCAACAGACCTCACTACACTGATGCCTTCAATTAAAAAATACCTATGTTATATGGTCATGTTATGTGGTCACTAATGGGCATTCCCAAAAACAATGCTTTTCAAAAAATCAACAGTCTGATTCAACGCATACTCTCATCACTCCCGTTAAATGAAGTGTATGGCCAGCCATCAAAAGATGGCTCCAGTACTGAAAAGACGCCTTCACTGCTGGATAAAAAGACACCTTCAAAACAGCCACCAATCACCATACGGTGACGTCATCCTACTTACATGTCACAATCGAAAAGAAATTAAAGAAAATTGTAGAAAAACTAGGAGAAGAAAAGTTGTAACAGATTAAAAAAGAATAGATCACCTGTTGTGTTTAAGTGAATGAGATCCTCATGATTCGAATGTAGCTTTATTTCTAACCTGATTCGGTGGAGTGAGTTTTGAGATCTCCGCAATCAAACATCTTTACAGCTCAGCCTCGGGATTTAAATTAAGCACCATATGTATTCCTTTTTGTATTTATTGAAGCAATTTTGAAACAATTTTATAGAACTTATTAGACTGGTGCAATGATTGAACTCTTTCCAATCAGAAGCTGAATCAGGTTAACGTTTCTGAGCACCTTCATGTTATAATTCATAATATTTAAGACTAATTAAAGACAGTCTCATACGATACTGTTGTTCTCCTTTAAATTTTATGGCTTCAGCCTAGGGAGAGCAATAAATTATTGGATTCCCATTTTTTGTTTAGTTGTTGATTTTGAGCCGATGCTTGTGAGATAATTTGAGACTTATATTTAATGGACTCTAAGAAATGATGTAAAATAACCTTTTTTCATTGTTGTTTGAATTTTAATGTCAAATCATAAATAATTCAAGGCACACAGGACACAGCTTTCTTGTATATATAGATATGCACTGTTGCGATTCAGAGACTTTGCCATTTGGTTTATATGGGACTTTTTAGCTCACTCTTGAATTGATGTTGAACAGGGCTGTGCCTGAACCCAAGTAAAACTGAGCTTCTGTGTGTCCCTAACGCAAGTGGGCACTACCTGACATCAAAATCTCTTTCGGAAAATCACAAGTAAGGAACCTGGAATACAGCTAGACTCAAAACTTAGGCTGCTCCTACAAGAGCTGCTTCCATCATTTGAGACAACTATGCTGCCTCTCTCACCTCTTTTGATTGAGAAGGTAAGACTTGTCACAATTGTGCTTGCCATAATAACATTAAGACTGTATTATTGTAATGCACTCTATGCTGGTTCTGACTACAAAGGGTTTGCACCAGCTTTAATTGATTCAGAATGCTACAGCAAGACTAATAGAAGATTATAAGCAGTGTCATCACATACACCATTTTTTGCAAAAATTTCACTGGCTACCAGTGCAATACTACTACTACTTATTTCTGTAGCGCTACTAGATGTACGCAGCGCTGTACACTTGAACATGAAGAGATAGTCCCCTGCTTGACAGAGCTTACCATCTAATCAGGGCAGGCAAACAGGACAAATAAGGGATAAGGGAATGCTAAGATGGGAATGATTAAACAGACATGGGTACTAAATAAGGGGGTTTTTACTAAAGCTTAGCTCGAGTTACCTGCAGTGGAGCCCATTTTATTCCTATGGGACCTACTGCAGATAACTCGAGCTAAGCTTTAGTAAAAGACCCCCTAAGTGAATAGGGATTAGGAGTTAAAGGCAGCATCAAAAAGGTGGGCTTTTAGACTAGATTTGAAGATAAGCAGAGATGGCGCTTGACATACTGGCACAGAAAGTCTATTCCAGGTATACGGTGCAGCAAGATAAAAGGAACGGAATCTGGAGTTAGCAGTGGAGGAGAAGGGTACAGATGAGAGAGATTTAGCTAATGAACGGAGTTCCCGGGGAGGAGTGTAGGTACAGATGAGAGGTACTGAGGAGCTGCAGAGTGAATGCACTTGTATGTCAATACGAGGAGTTTGAACTGTATGTGGAAACAGATAGGGAGGCTAAATGTAAAACTATGTGTCTGATCTTCAAGGCCCTTAAAGGAAATGACAGAGTACTTGAAGAAAGGATCTCTCTCTATACACTTCCAAGGTTCACTATGGTCCTTAAACATCACACGATGTGATACCCGCCAGCAAACCTTCTCTAGAGTAGCCCCCAAACTACAGAATGCACTCCCTGAAAGGCTTCACTTAACACAAGACTGTCTCAACTTCAGGAAGCGAGTGAAAGCTTGGGTATTTTCCCAAGCCTTTAATGGAAGAACCAATTAATTTGCTGGTCACACACATACAAGGACTAACATACTGTAGCAGGACTTTCTTACCCATCCTATCCTAGCTGAGATTATATTCATGCATCTTTCTGACTTCATGTGCAACTTTACTTAAATTAGTCCCTTTATTTTTTAACTCCTATTTATTATTTTGTAGCATTTGTATCCCACACTTTTCCCACCAGTTTGCAGGCTCAATGTGGCTTACATTTGCCATAATGGTGGTTGCCATTTCCGGGGTAACAGAATTACAAATGGTATTACGTTAAGGTGCATACACATACATGGTAACATACATGGAACATAGCATATATGGAACAGATCATGATATATATATATACCATGTGCATATATATATGGTAAAGGAGAATACATTTTGTAATGCATGAAGGTTCCTGAGTAGTAAATTGGATTGTAACATATATTAGGTTATCGACTATAGAGAGACCCTATTGATAAGGTTTAAGGTGGTAGTAGTGTTGATCATTGATAGCAAAGAGGTTAATCAGTCATGTGCTAAGATTTCGGGTATGTATAGATCGTGTTATGGTGTTGTTATTTGGACTTTAAGATGGTTGTTTATGGTATACCTTCTTGAATAGATCTGTTTTTAGTAGCCTTCGGAAGATGGTTAGGTCTTGCGTTGTTTTTTATGGCCTTCGGTAGTGCGTTCCACAGCTGCATGCAGATGTATGAGAAACTGGTCGCGTATGTGGATTTATATTTTAGTCCTTTACAGTTAGGGTAGTGAAGATTGAGGAATGTGCGTGATGATCTTTTTGTGTTCCTAGTAGGCAGGTCTATGAGGTCTGACATATAGGTTGGGGCTTCCTTGTATATGATTTTGTGGACCAGAGTGCAAACTTTGAACGCAATTCGTTCTTTTAATGTGAGCCAGTGTAGGTTTTCTCTTAGGGGTTTTGGCGCTTTTGTATTTCGCTTTCCCAAATATGAGTCTGGCTGCTGTGTTTTGAGCGGTTTGAAGCTTCTTAATGATTTGTCTTTGCATCCGGCATAGATGGCATTGCAGTAGTCTAGATGACTTAGCACCATTGATTGTACTAGGCTGCGGAATACATCCCTTGGGAAGAAAGGTTTGATTCTTTTTAAGTTTCCACATTGAGTAGAACATTTTCTTTACTGTATTTTTCGCATGGTCTTCGAGTGTGAGATTTCGGTCAATTGTGACTCCCAGATTTTCAGCCTGTCTGAGACCGGAAGGGTGTAGTCTGGGGTGTTTATGGTATTGGGTTTGTTTGTGTTGTATTGTGAGGATAGGATGAGACATTGTGTTTTTTCTGCGTTTAGCTTTAGTTGGAATGTGTCTGCCCATGAGTTCATTATTGTAGGCTGTGTGTGATTTTGTTTGTGATTTCGGTTATGTCTTGTTTGAACGGATGTATATCGTGACATTGTCTGCATAGATGTACGGATTGAGTCCTTGGTTGGATAGCGATTTGTCTAAAGGTGTCATCATTAAGTTAAAAGGGTTGGTGAGAGCGGGTATCCTTGTGGTACTCCGCATTCAGGTGGTTTCCATGGTGTTGACGTTTTTGAGTTAGAAATCACTTGATACGATCTTGCTGTTAGGAAGCCTTTAAACCCTCTTAGTACGTTTCCTCCAATCCCGAAGTAGTCTAGGAGGTTCGTGAGTATTTGGTGGCTGACCATGTCGAACGCGCTGGACATATCGAATGTAGGAGTAGCACATTGTTTCCAGTTGCAATTAGTTGTTTGAATTTAGTATGAGTGTGATTAGCACTGTTTCAGTGCTATAGTTGGATCGAAATCCTGACTGTGATTCGTGTAGTACTGAGAATTTGTTTAGGTAGTTGGTGAGTTGTTTGGTTACCATACTTTCCATTAGTTTTACTATCAGGGGAATGGATACTACTGGTCGATAGTTGGTTGTGTCATTTAGTTTTTCTTTAAGTCTTTGGGTATGGGTGTAAGTAATATATTTCCTTTGTCCTTGGGAAGAGTCCCTGTTGTAGCATGTAGTTCAGGTGTGATGTAAGGTCTGTTATGAAGCGTTTGGGGGCGGACCTTGTTAGGCTGCTGGGTTTTGGAGAATTTGTTGAGTGCTTGAATGATGGTATCTTCGGTTAGCATGTCGAAGTCATTCCAGGTTCGATCTGCTGGGTATTCACCAGGAGTAGGGTCTAGGCAATCCATAAATTTTTCGTGGTCAGTGGCATTGTGTGGTAATGTGGATCGAAGTTTTATAATTTTCTCATTGAAGTATTTGGCAAGTTGGTCTGCCGATGGGTGTCTGTGCTAGCTGTGGTCACTGGTGTGGTGTCTATTAGTTTGTGCACGAGTTGGTAGAGTTATTGTGCGTCTTTGTAGTCTGGTCCTATTTTGGTTTTGTAGTATGCTCTTTTGGTTTGTCTTCTTGTATACTTGTATTTTTCTTTGTTGTTTCTATTTTAATCTATATGTGCTATCTTTGCTTATGCCTTCTGCTGTCTATTAAAATGTTATGATGTGTGTTCTCCGAGGACAAGCAGGCTGCTTGTTCTCACTGATGGGTGACGTACCACGGCAGCCCCTCCAATCGGAATCTTCACTAGCAAAGTCCTTTGCTAGTCCTCCCGCGCCCGCGCGCACAGCGCATGCGCGGCCGTCTTCCCGCCCGAAACCGGCTCGAGCCGGCCAGTCTTCTTTTGTCCGCACTCGGTACGGTCGTGTTTTCGCCGTTGTCGAGCCCTGGAAAGTCGACCTCGCGCGTCCTCTTTCGTTGACGTGTGTTTTTCTTCGGAAAATCTTTAAAAATTGTTGGGAAGTGCTCCTGAAGCCCCCCGGGCTTCGTTTGTCCCTTCCCGTATTTTTCAGTCTTTGCCCCGGTAAGTTTTCTTTCGTCGTCGGGGTAGGCCTCTTTCGGCCTCGGTCGAGATTTTCTCCCTAAAACTTTTTGGTGCTCAAATTCGCCATTTCGGATTTTGATTTCACCGGCGTGATTTTTTCCGCCATGACATTGAAGCCTTCCAGCGGCTTCAAGAAGTGCACCCAGTGCGCCCGGGTAATCTCGCTCACTGATAGGCACTCGTGTGTCTTCAGTGTTGGGGGCCAAGCCACCGTCCTCAGAACTGTAGTCTGTGTTCCCTGTTTACAAAGGCGGACTCAGGTAGCGAGATTGGCCCAGTGGAATATTTTGTTCTCGGGCTCTTCGTCGGCATCGACACCAAGGTCATCGAGTGCATCGACGTCGTCAGCGTCCAGACCTTCATCATCGGCCGCCAGTGCATCGAGTGCATCGATGCAACAGCTCGGCAGATGTTGAGATTGCTGGGCCACATGGCCTCCACAGTTCATGTGACTCCCATGGCCCGCCTTCACATGAGATCTGCTCAATGGACCCTAGCTTCTCAGTGGTTTCAGGCTGCTGGGGATCTAGAAGACGTGATCCACCTGTCCACGAGTTTTCTCGAATCCCTGTATTGGTGGACGATTTGGTCCAATTTGACTCTGGGACGTCCTTTCCAAATTCCTCAGCCACAAAAAGTGCTGACCACGGATGCGTCTCTCCTGGGATGGGGAGCTCATGTCCGATGGGCTTCACACCAAGGAAGCTGGTCCCTCCAGGAACGCGGTCTACAGATCAATCTCCTGGAGTTGCGAGCGATCTGGAACGCTCTGAAGGCTTTCAGAGATCGGCTGTCCCACCAAATTATCCAAATTCAGACAGACAACCAGGTTGCCATGTATTACATCAACAAGCAGGGGGGCACCGGATCTCGCCCCTGTGTCAGGAAGCCGTCAGCATGTGGCTCTGGGCTCGCCGTCACGGCATGGGGCTCCAAGCCACATATCTGGCAGGCGTAAACAACAGTCTGGCCGACAGACTGAGCAGGATTATGCAACCTCACGAGTGGTCGCTCAACTCCCGAGTGGTGCGCCAGATCTTCCAAGCGTGGGGCACCCCCTTGGTGGATCTCTTCGCATCTCAAGCGAACCACAAAGTCCCTCAGTTCTGTTTCAGGCTTCAGGCCCCCGGCAGACTGGCATCGGATGCCTTCCTCCTGGATTGGGGGGAGGGCCTGCTGTATGCTTATCCTCCCATTCCTCTGGTGGGAAGACTTTGTTGAAACTCAAGCAAGACCGAGGCACCATGATTCTGATTGCTCCTTTTGGCCGTCAGATCTGGTTCCCTCTTCTTCTGGAGTTATCCTCCGAAGAACCGTGGAGATTGGGGTGTTTTCCGACCCTCATCACGCAGGACGAAGGGGCTCTTTTGCATCCCAGCCTCCGGTCCCTGGCTCTCACGGCCTGGATGTTGAGAGCGTAGACTTTGCCTCTTTGAGTCTGTCAGAGGGTGTCTCCCGCATCTTGCTTGCTTCCAGGAAAGAGTCCACTAAGAGGAGTACTTCTTTTTATGGAGGAGGTTTGCCGTCGGTGTGACAGCAAGGCCCTAGATCCTCGCTCTTGTCCTACACAGACCCTGCTTGAATACCTTCTGCACCTGTCTGAGTCTGGCCTCAAGACCAACTCTGTAAGGGTTCACCTTAGTGCAATCAGTGCATACCATTACCGTGTGGAAGGTAAGCCGATCTCAGGACAGCCTTTAGTTGTTCGCTTCATGAGAGGTTTGCTTTTGTCAAAGCCCCCTGTCAAGCCTCCTACAGTGTCATGGGATCTCAATGTCGTTCTCACCCAGCTGATGAAACCTCCTTTTGAGCCACTGAATTCCTGCCATCTGAAGTACTTGACCTGGAAGGTCATTTTCTTGGTGGCAGTTACTTCAGCTCGTAGAGTCAGTGAGCTTCAGGCCCTGGTAGCCCAGGCCCCTTACACCAAATTTCATCATAACAGAGTAGTCCTCCGCACTCACCCTAAGTTCTTGCCAAAGGTCGTGTCGGAGTTCCATCTGAACCAGTCAATTGTCTTGCCAACATTCTTTCCCCGTCCTCATTCCTGCCCTGCTGAACGTCAGGTGCACACATTGGACTGCAAGAGAGCATTGGCCTTCTATTTGGAGCGGACACAGCCCAACAGACAGTCCGCCCAATTGTTGTTTCTTTTGATCCCAATAGGAGGGGAGGTGGCTGTGGGGAAACGCACCATATCCAGTTGGCTAGCAGATTGCATTTCCTTCACTTACACCCAGGCGGGGCTGGCTCTTGAGGGTCATGTCACGGCTCATAATGTTAGAGCCATGGCTGCGTCGGTAGCCCACTTGAAGTCAGCCTCCATTGAAGAAATTTGCAAAGCTGCGACGTGGTCATCTGTCCACACATTCACATCTCATTACTGCCTGCAGCAGGATTCCCGACGCGACAGTCGGTTCGGGCAGTCAGTTCTTCAGAACCTGTTTGGGCTTTAGGATCCAACTCCACCCCCCGAGGGCCCTGTTTGTTCTGTTCCAGGCTGCACTCTCAGTTAGTTGGTAAATTTTTTAGGTCAATCTCAGTTTGTCCTCGCCGTTGCGAGGCCCAATTGACCATGGTTGTTGTTTTGAGTGAGCCTGGGGGCTAAGGATACCCCATCAGTGAGAACAAGCAGCCTGCTTGTCCTCGGAGAAAGCGAATGCTACATACCTGTAGAAGGTATTCTCCGAGGACAGCAGGCTGATTGTTCTCACAAACCCGCCCGCCTCCCCTTTGGAGTTGTGTCTTCCCTTGTATTGTCTTGCTACATACTGGACTGGCCGGCTCGAGCGGTTTCGGGCGGGAAGACGGCCGCGCGAGGACTAGCAAAGGACTTTGCTAGTGAAGATTCCGATTGGAGGGGCTGCCGTGGACGTCACCCATCAGTGAGAACAATCAGCCTGCTGTCCTCGGAGAATACCTTCTACAGGTATGTAGCATTCGCTTTGCGTTGACATTGTAATTTACCATACTATTTTTACTACTGTCATTGTCTGTTGCCTATGTTTTGACTTATTCTTGCTGCACACCGCCTTGAGTGAATTCTTTCAAAAGGCGGTGAATAAATCCAAATAAATAATATGGGGTGAGAGGTTCTTGCCCTTCTAAGGACATGAGGTGAAACTTATGAGTAGGTATGTGTTTTATTTTTTTACGGCCAATCTATTTTCTTTTAAAACAGTATTACTTAGTTTTCCTGAAAAATATAAACTCTGCATTTTGACTCTCTTCTGCCTGTGTCATTTCTGGTTCTTCTCTTATTTTGTGTGGTTTTGTATGTGTGTGTGTCCTTTGTTCAGCTTTAATATAGAAGTGCTCAATCTTAGCTGTCTCTGACCTTGATGTTACTTCATTTGTTTTTACTGTATTTTTTAAATGACTTAGGAATATTAATTTCATAAGTAATTGGTAAAGGAAAGAACTGAAGCAAGCAGATTTATTAAGACTTAGTTATTTAGTGAATTATTTTAAGTGTCATCCTTGCTCGATATGAATTTTACTTCATAATTTTATACATTGAGTCACAGTTCACATACATACCAGTAAAGAAAAGTCTATAAAATGTGCATATGAAAAGCATTATCTGTTCTACCTGGAAATGTGGGATATTAAGTCCACAAGTGGGTGACATGATCCAGTGGAGCCTGGGTCAGGCATATGCCAACAGAGCTTTTTATTCTTTCCAACCCAACAGATTTCTTAAATTATGTCAGTTGAACCTAATTAGATGTGCTTTTTTCTTGAACATTTTTGAGTGTTGGTGCAAACTATTATTCTATTTTAATTTCATTACTGTAATGTTTATATGTAATACTGCACTCGAAACTTAACAGATTACAGATTTTACAAAGTACTGCAGCAAAATTGATATTCGGATGCCATAGATTTGATCATGTAACACCATTGTTGAGAAATTTACATTGGTTGCCGATTCGTGCACAAGTAGAATTTAAGGTTGCTTGCTTAGTATTTAAAATCCTGCGTGGTTATTGTCCCTATTTGCATACACAGTTAATAACGTTTACAGTTTTTTTGAGAAATTCTCGTTTTCATTCTACATTGTATTTGGATTCCAGCTATTAAGAAAGTTTGATATAGAGAGTCTTAGATAGTTCATTCATGTATCAGTCAAGTAAAATTTGAAACTCTTTTTAAACAAATTTGTACTTTTCCAAAGTGTCTCTCGTTGCATAAAGCTCTGAAAACATTTTTTTGATACGTGTTTTACATAAGTACATAAGTAATGCCACACTGCGAAAAGACCAAGGGTCCATCGAGCCCAGCATCCTGTCCACGACAGCTGCCAATCCAGCCCAAGGGCACCTGGCAAGCTTCCCAAACGTGAAACATTCTATACATGTTATTCCTGGAATTGTGGATTTTTCCCAAGTCCGTTTAGTAGTGGTTTATGGACTTGTCCTTTAGGAAACCGTCTAACCCCTTTTTAAACTCTGCCAAGCTAATCGCCTTCACCACGTTCGGCAACGAATTCCAGAGTTTAATTATGCGTTGGGTGAAGAAAAATTTTTAATATATGATCTGATAATTTACCAAATGATCTTTGTGTTTCATATCTTATTGTAACCTGCTTGGATTCCTTGTTGACATAAATGGGCTATAAATACCAAGAATAGAATAAAACAGAGCTACCTGTCAATTCTTCTGTCTGGGGGCAAATTAAATAGAATGGGATAAAACTTGATATGAGTTAAAAAAAGGTGAACATAAGATAGTAGTACTGGATCAGACCAATGATCCTTCTAGCCTAGTATCCTGCTTCCAGCAGTGACTAATCCAGGTCACAAGTACCTGGCAGAATCCCAACGAGCAGCAAGATTCCATGCTACCGAAATACAAGCTACTGACCATGAAAGCACTTCAACTCTTTATCTTCTGATCCAAAGTCAGACGCCTATCCATTAGGACACACAGCTTTAAAATGGGCAAATCAGACTCAGGTTTCCAGAGATAAACACCCTCTTCTCCCAATAAAATGACCCAGTGCATTTCTGTGGAAGAAGCAGATCAAGCTTCTGCAGCGTAGAAATTTATATAGAGTGAAATAGAGGATGAAAGATTGTTTATTTTAGCCTAGAAAGGGGAGCATACAAGATAGTTCATAGCAAGAATAGAAAAAATGGTACAAATGACATCTGTAGATTCAGTAAGAGAGAGCTGAAAACTATTACTCATCTCATAGCTGACTGTGAAGTTCTGATTAGAGAGCTGCATGGGAACGGGGATAGCAGGATTCCTGCGGGGGTCCCCTCCAGGACAATGGGGATGGACCAAGGTCCACAGGGATTCGGGGAGATGGACCCGGGTCCTGCGGGACGGAAGGGGAAACAAGAGACTACCCTGTCTTCAACTTCCTCCCTCCCTCCCTCCCTTCCATCCACCTCTTCCAGCCCTGGATGTCTTCCCCACACATACCTCGCATCATCCTTGTGGTCTAGTGGCTTGCTTAGGGGCAGGAAAGGTCCCCACCCTTTTCTGCCCGCTGCCGCTGATCCTTTCGCCACCGCCACATGCTTAAGATGGCTGCTGAGATGTCAGTCTCACAAGGCTGTTGCTTGAATTATTGGCGGCTATTTTAAACAAGTGGCTGTGGTGAGAGTATTTGCGGGCAGGAAAGCATGGGGGGGAGGAAGGAGCCCTGCTAGGTACAGTACAAGCTTGGCTTTGCTGCTACAAGCAAGGATGGATGCCTTGCTTACGCTTGCCTCGCAGGTCCACAGCAGCAAGCAGGTCACAGCTCAGCAGATGTTGAGGTTGCTAGGCCACATGGCCTCCACAGAACATGTCACTCCCATGGCACACCTCCGTTTGAGGGTGGCCCAATGGACCCTAGCTTCCCAGTGATTCCAGGCCACAGGGAACCTGGCAGGTGTCATCTATGTCCCTCTAGAGCTAGTTAATTTCCTACTCTGATGGAGACTATGGTCGAATTGCATCCGACCTCTGATGGGGAGATCATGTAGATGGGCTTGGGACATAGTCTGCTCAGGAGACAGATCTTCACATCCACCTCCTGGAAGTAAGGCCATTTGGAACGTTCTGTAGACTTTCAGAGATCGGCTGCTGAACCAAATTGTTCTCATTCAAACTGACAACCAGGTTACAACGCACTGTGTGAACAAGCAGAGGGATACAAGATCCTACCCCTTGTGTCAGGAAGTGGTGGGAATGTGACAGTGGGCTATCTTTCATGGGATGGTTCTGTGTGCCTCATACCTGGCTGGCAAGGAGAACAGCCTGATAGACAGACTGAGCAGGGTGATACAACCTCATGAGTGATCTCTCAATATGGGCTTAGCCCTCAAGAAGTTACAAGAGTGGGACAACCCTTCGGTAGATCTTTTTGCCACTCATCTTAATAACAGTTTCTCAGTTCTGTTCCAAGGCTCAGATCGCACAGCAGACTAGCGTTGGATGCCGTCTTTTTTTTAATTTCTTTATTTATTAATTTTTTACATCTACATCTATAAAACATAAATGTTACGGAAATTTGGAAATTAAACATTGTTAGGTAATACATATTACCGAAAATTCTTAAAGGAAAATATTTTATAACATTTGTCCACAATATTTGAATCAAGATCTAAGAAATTATAACATAAGTAACATTTTTTTAATACTAATCAGCGGAAGGGTGAAACATATATCCACAGCCAAATATTAACAGCATTCTTTAATTACAGGTTCACCTCCAGAGGCGGAACACTTTTTCTTTTGATTCAATAAAATCTAACAACTTCGTAGAGTTAAAGAAGAGGTAATTAACCGAGTTAAAGGTAATACAGCACCTGCAAGGAAATTTCAAAATAAAGGTTCCCCTAGCTTTAAAACTCTAGCTTTATAAATCAAAAATTCTTTCTTTTCCTCTGAGTGGCACGTGCCATATCAGGGAAAACTTGTATCCTATGTCCCAAAAATAAATTGTTTATATGTCTGAAATATGATCGGAGAATATTATTGCGATCAGGCTCAAGCACGAATGTTACCAATAATGTTGTTCTTTCAGAAATAAATTCAAGAGAAGTTTCCAGGAACTCTGTCAAATTCAATTCAGCAGGAGGATTTGCTTGAGATTTATCTTTAGGTAATCCAGGTCTTCCTGTAATGTATTGGGTTCTTGTTATAGGCGGATATGCCTCCAGAATCCCCAATACATCCTTAAAATATCTTTTAAGCATATCCACTGCATTTATCAAAGGGGATTTCGGGAAATTTAAAAATCTCAAATTATTTCTTCGTCCATAATTTTCAAGGTATTCAAGCTTTCTGTCCTGGATGTCTCTTTCCTTAATTAAAACTTCTGTAAGATTGTGCAATTTCTGAATTTCCTTGGTTTTTTTAAATCTTAGCATTCTGTGCTTGGATTTGTTCAGAAAATATCTGGTTAGATTTTTTAAATCAGTTATTTCACTATTTACTGAAGTATTCATTTCAATCAAAGTGCTCTTCACTCCCTGGATAGCGTCCCATAACATACTCATAGTAACTACCGCTGGTTTCTTCATTCCTCCGGTACTCACGGTCCCGATCCTGGGCAGTTGAGGCTGATTCACAAACGGAATCCTGCGTCGCTTTCTCTGCCTGGGGTAGAAGTCCTCATGGGTCCTCCTTCAGACGCTGAGGGTCCAGGAAGTTCCATGGCCTCCATGCGATGTGACCCCATGAGTGACGAATCGTCTCCGGGTCGCGGAGGTGCAGTATGAGAGGGAGGGCTCAGCGTTACTCCCTCAATGCTGCACTCGGTCCTCTGAAGGGCCGGGTCATTCGAAGTGGAAATACGCTCACCAGGAACCCCGACTCTGAAACTATCCAAAGTCGTCTGGCGTGAGGCGGGAGTTAGCTGCGGGACCATGGAGGTAGGAACCGCTGTTTTCCCCTTTCTCTTTCCCATCGCTAGGTCAGAGAATTAACCCTTCGGCAAGGCGTTTGAGATAGGTTCAGGAGCTTCGAGTCCCGACATCCGCTCTTGTCGCCATCTTGATTCTGAATCTGGATGCTGTTCTTCATTGGGTGAAAGGTCTTCTCTCGTATCCTCCCATACCTCTCATAGAGCAGACATTGCAAGATAGGGAAACTATGATCCTCATTGCCCCATATCGGCCGAGGCAGATCTAGTTCCCACATCTTATAAAGTTGTCCTTTGAAGAACTGTGATTGGAGTATTTTCCGACCCTCATTTCACAGAATGACGGGTCTCTCTGCACTCCAAGCTCCAGTCCCTAGCCCTCACAGTCTGGACATTGAGAGCTTAGAATTGCAGACCTTCAGTCGGCCTGAATGTGGTTTTCAAGACGAAATAAGACTAACACAAAGTTTGATGCATGATGTTTGAACCTGAGTTTTTCTGGCCATTGGTGTTTCCCTTGGGTAGCCTCTTTTTTTTTTCTGCTGGTTGACAGTGGTATAAGCTTTATCTTCAAGGTATACTGAGCACTTTTCTCCAACTGTTTTCCGGCCTCTCATTAGTGTAGTGTATCCTTTACTCCTGTCGGAATTCTGCTGAGCACAGGATTCAGCATTGTTGCGCAGAATCCTGCTGATTTTGTCCATTTGGGCCAATTGGATGACGAGATGCATGGCACGTGAAACGTTTTTAATCAAATACACTGTTCTAATACCATGGCAATGTCAAAGGGGGGGCAAAATTTTTTTACTCTTGCTCCTTTAAACTGTAGTGGTAAAGCTGCGCTTGCTGGCTGCCCGTCGACGCTCCCTTGCTTGTTGTGGCCTCACTGGTGGTATCTTAGTACTGTTCACCACATCATGCAAGCCACTGTGACGTGGTGAACAGTACTAAGATAGCACCAGCCTAAAGACAGGATCAGCCGTGATCCCTTGAGGAAGCATTCTGCGAAACGGGTGCCTGTCGGGGTCCTGGTGGCTGATACATTCACCTTATTTGCCACCTTGAGAGATACTGCATTGAAGAGAGTTTTTGTGTATGTCAAGCATGCATTGGGGTCATTGCACCATAGTTATTTAAAGACCCGGACACGGGATAAGAAGAAACACATTGAAAAATACTAAAAATTAAGAAGAACTGAAAAAAATTGAATTTGGTAGGAAAGGGTCTAGTCAATGATTATACGAGGACACCGTTGGGCACTACCCTAGTATCGGGTTGTACGAAGTTGCATGGAAGCCCGGGTGATTTTATGATTTTCTCTTCCTCAGATCCAATCTAGGATTGAGTTGAGACACATTGTTTTGAACTTGTGATTTCTCTAGATCAGCAACAGTGGAAAAGCAAGCTGCAGCAACCACAAAGCAGGATTCTTCATTCGTGTGGCTTGGTGTTATCCCAGAACAGGAACTGACATCCAAGGGGCAGGACTGTCAATTGCTCTTACTGAGAGTCTGGCCCTACAGTGGCTGCAGGTTGTTTTGCTGCTGCTATTGCTCATCTAGAGAAGGAGCATCAGCAGCTTGGGTGGCGGTGGGCGAGAGGGAGGTTGGGAAAATATGCCCCAGCACCCCTGTGAGTTTGCTGTGATGCCCTGGGGTGGTGCGGCACACAGTTTGGGAACCACTGCTCTATGCCAAATCCTTCTGACAGGAACTGAGAAAGCATCTAGAATTTACAAAAAAATACAAGACTGAAGCCTTTTAGGGGCAAGAGTTTGATATTAACCCATTGGAATTTGACTGGAATCTGTTTTGGAACAAAATTCTTCATCCTACTATGTAATTATGCACAAAGCATACTAGAGCCCTATCAAACTGGCTAGAATAACGAGAAAAGACAAATTAATCTTTTGTTGGTCATGTTCAGAAGAATTAGGATCATAATCTCATTTATTATTCTGCTGCAAAAATATTCACTCTCATTGGATATTATGGAATAAAATCTCACAGGTTCTTAATATATCTAAGGACACACCTATCTTCTACAAAATAGTGATTTTGTATTCAACCACTCCTGATTTAATGTTAACAGAATCCCAATCCAAACCCCAATCCAAACTTTTTAATATGATTTTCTGGCTATCCATTTCATTATCTACAATTAGAAATACAACTGAAAACTTAATGTCTCTGAATGAAACCTCCAGAGGAAATTGGAGAGTCATGGGATAGGAGGTAGTGTTCTATTGTGGATTAAAAACTGGTTAAAAGATAGAAAACAGAGAGTAGAGTTAAATGGTCAGTATTCTCAATGGAGAAGGGTAGTTAGTGGGGTTCCCCAGGGCTCTGTGCAAGGACCGCTGCTTTTTAACATATTTATAAATGACCTAGAGATGGGAGTAACTAGTGAGGTAATTAAATTTGCTGATGACACAAAGTTATTCAAAGCCGTTAAATCGCAAGAGGATTATGAAAAATTAGAAGTGGACCTTACGAGACTGGCTGGGCGTCTAAATGGCAGATGACATTTAATGTGAGCAATTGCAAAGTGATGCATGTGGGAAAGAGGAACCCGAATTATAGCTATGTCATGCAAGATTCAACGTTAGGAGTCACGGACCAAGAAAGGGATCTAGGTGTCGTCGTCGATGATACGTTGAAACCTTCTGCTCAGTGTGCTGCTGCGGGTAAGAAAGCAAATAGATTGTTAGGTATTATTAGGAAAGGAATGGAAAACAAAAATGAGGATGTTATAATGCCTTTGTATCGCTCCATGGTGCGACCGCACCTCGAATATTATGTTCAATTCTGGTCACCGCATCTCAAAAAAGATATAGTGGAATTAGAAAAGGTGCATAGAAGGGTGATGAAAATGATAAAGGGGATGGGACGACTTCTCTATGAGGAAATGCTAAAGCGGCTAGGGCTCTTTAGCTTGGAGAAAAGGCGGCTGAGGGGGAGATATGATAGAGGTCTATAAAATAATGAGTGAACGGGTAGAAGTGAAGCGTCTGTTCACGCTTTCGAAAAATACTAGGACTAGGGGGCATGCAATGAAGCTACAATGTAGTAAATTTAAAACGAATCGGAGAAACCTTTTCTTCACTCAACGTGTAATTAAACTCTGGAATTCGTTGCCAGAGAATGTGGTAAAGGCGGTTAGCTTAGCGGAGTTTTAAAAGGTTTGGACGGCTTCCTAAAGGAAAAGTCCATATACCGTTATTAAATGGACTTGGGGAAAATCCACTATTTCTGGGATAAGCAGTATAAAATGTTTTGTACATTTTTGGGATCTTGCCGGGTATTTGTGACCTGGATTGGCCACTGTTAGAAACAGGATGCTGGGCTCGATGGACCTTTGGTCTTTCCCAGTATGGCAATACTTATGTACAATTCAAGGACAGATCTAACTTCTAACGGCTATTGTAACATGTCTAAGCTAAAACATAAAGGAGGTAAAAACCCCACAAACCGTGAGATATAAAACAAAAAGTGAGGAGAGTAACATGTCAACATGATGTGTAGCCTGTGATTGAGCCACATTGAACTGACCACCTGGTTGGGAAATGTGGGGTACAAATGCAGAAAAAATATGAAGAAGCCATTGCCACAAAAAAATAATAATGTTTTTTCAGCCTTAAAAACTTGGGCACCTCTGGATTCTTTCTGAAATGATCCTTTGAAACAATCCCCTTTGTACATTATTTTGTATAGTGCAGCTATTCTATATGCTTATGTACAATAGAAATGTCTATGTTCTTGTTTTATATCAGCTCTTGAAAATGTTCCATAAATTGTCAGTAGAAAAAAAAAGAAAGAAACAAAAGTAATTGGAGATCAACAGGCAACACATTCCAAATAAACGGGACCTCACAACAAATTGTGTACAGTAGACTATAAAAGAAAATCTTTAGGTGATGGCAACCTCAGTTTGTAAGGAAAATGGGAAATAGGACTTGATATACCGCCTTTCTGAGGTTTTTGCAACTACATTCAAAGTGGTTTACATATGTTCAGGTACTTAATTTGTAGCAGGGGCCATGGAGGGTTAAGTGACTTGCCCAGAGTCACAAGGAGCTGCTGTGGGAATTGAACTCAGTTCCCCAGGATCAAAGTCCAGTGCACTAACCAGTAGGCTACTCCTCCACTACAGTGAAACAAAGCCTCAATTGCCCAAGGTAAATGGGACCAACATGTTGTCAGATAAGTGAAAAGTCGAATAATATGGAAAACAATGGTAACCCCTCAAGCAATGCATAAACAAAGGCTATAAAAGCAGGGTCCCCGGTCTGAAACACATTTTCTCAGGCGTAAAACTTCCTCTGTGCTACGCCAGAAAATGGAAAGCGAAACGATGTCGTCACTTGGTGGGGGGGGGGGGGGGGGGGGGGTCTTAGATGTGCTGGATGGTTGGATTAGCAAAGGTCGGATAATGGAGACTATACTGTATCAGTTAATCATAAGTAATTATCTAAAACATTTAATTCCAACTTACCATGTTTAAGATGGCAACAATCCATAAAGATTCTTGTATGTGAACATTAACAATTTAAACTATGTTCTAGCTAGAACAAATAGCCAGTATAGTTTAGAAAAGGAATTTCTGTCACCCATCTAAAGCCTCCCCAAACTAACAGTGCATTAGTATGTTTAATTTAATTTTGGCATTTATAATCCGGGTATGCACTGAATTGGTGTCAGAGATATCCAAATTGCTCACTAAGAGCATCTTTCATCAGCTTTCAGCACAAGCAGGTGGTTGTAGAGAAAATCTTCGACTTTCTACAGGCCCAAGCAGTTGAACCTGTGCCACCAGGGGAAGAAGGGATTCTATTCTAGGTACTTTCTTGTGACTGAAATAATGGGGGGATTCCAGCCCATCCTAGACCTAAGGGCCCTGAACAGGTTTCTGGAAATCAGTTGGCTATGCTGTCTGGACTTGAAGGTCACAGGAAGTATTTCAAATTTCTCAGGAAGGAGGCCACAAAGTCCATGCGCCTAACTATTCAGGTGCTGGAACTACTGGGGTTTGTAATGAACTACCCTAAGTCCCACATACATCCAGTTTGCCGATTGGATTACATAGAAGCCCTGCTTAATACAGTGCAGGCTTGGGCCTTCATTTCTTTAGCAATGTGCGCCTCATAGGTCTGCAGCAGCCAGTATGTCTCAGCTCGGCAAAAGTTGAGATTGGTGATCCATGTGGCTTCAACATTGTATGTCACTACCATGGCATGTCTCCACTTGAAAGCAGCCTAATGGACCTTAGCCTTGCAGTGGTCTCAGGTGACAGGGAAGCTAATTGATGTCATTCGCATTCCCCTGGAGCTGGCTCACACCTCTGGTGGTCACTCCGGTCCAATTTGACCCTGGGACTTCCATTCCAAATTTCACCACCTTGAAAGGTGTTGACAACAGATGCATCCAACCTGGGTTGGGGAGGTTATGTAGATAGGCTTCACACTCAAGACCAGTGGTCCGCTTAGGAGGTACAGTTCCACATCAGTGTCGAGCTCTGGGCCTTTCTGGCAAGATCAGACTGAGCGGGATATTGCAACTGCATGAGTGGCCTCTCAACATGGGCGTAGCCAGGAAGATCATCTAAGAGTGGGGCACCCCCTCAGTGCATCTTTTTGCCACTCATCAGAATAACAAAGTCCCTCGGTTCTGCTCCAGACTCGGGTCAGACAGTAGACTAGCATCAGATGCCTTCCTCCTGCATTGAGGATTAGGATTCTTTTATGCGTATCCTCCCATACTTATCATAGAGAAGACTTTGCTGAAACTCAGGCAAGAACGGAGAACCATGATTCTCTTTACTGGCCACAGCAGATCTGGCGCTCTCTTCTTCTGAAGTTGTCCCTCAAAGATTTTCCGACCGTCATCAAGCAGAATGAGGGTTCCCTTCTGCATCCTAATCTCCAATCTCCAGCCCTTACGGCTTGGATGTTGAGAGTGTAGAACTCGAACCCCTGAGATTGCCTGAGGATGTCTCATATTTTGCTGACTTCCAGAAAAGATTCCACTAAGAGTTGTTACTCTTTTAAATAGAAGAGGTAACATAGTAAAAACTGCAGATAAAGACCTTACGGTCCATTGTCATATGGTGTGAGGGCAAGGCCTTAGATTCCTTTTCTTGCCCCACACTGAAACTGCTTGATTACCTCCTGCACCTCTCTTAGTCTGGTTTGAAAACCAGCGCTATAAGGGTTCATCTCCATCCAATTGGTGTAGGAGGCGAGTCAATCTCTGTACAGCCTTTAGTTGCTCGCTTCATGAGAGGTTTGTTGCTGTCAAAACCTACTACCAAACCTCCCGCCATTTTGTGTGATCTCAACATAGTCCTCACCCAGCTTATGAAAGCTGCTTTTGAGCCTCTGAATACCTGTCAGATGAAGTTTTTGACCTGGAAAGCTGTGTTTCTGGTGGCAGTCACTTCAGCTCGCAGAGTTGGTGAGCTCCAGTCCCTGGTATTCACTGTAATTTCATCACAACAGAGTAGTTCTCCACACACCTTAAGTTCCTTCCTAAGGTAGTTCGGAGTTCCATCTTAACCAGTCAATTGTTCTGCCAACATTTTTCCCAAAACCTCATGCCCATCCTGGTGAAAGTGTACTGCATACTTCAGACTGCGTGCGAGCCTTAGCTTTCTATCTAGAGCAGACTCAAGCCCATAGATAGTCCACCCAGCTTTTCATTTTTTGGGGCGTCAACAGGTTGGGGGTGGCTGTCAGCAAATGAACAATTTCCAGTTGGTTATTAGGTTGCCAGCCTGGACTGACTCTTGGGACATGTCACAGCTCTGTCTACATCAGGATACCTGATGCGACAGTCATTTTGGACGGGCAGTTATGCAGAATTTGTTAGGTGTCTAGAATCCAACTCCACCTTCCTAGGCCCTGTTTTATTCTGTTTCAGGCTGCACCTACACTGCTTGTATGTATATAGTTTAAGGTTGATTGAAATTTTAGTCTCAACATTATCCTTGCTTCTTTTAAGTGAGCCTGGTAGCTAGGGATTCCCAGATGTGAGAATAAGAAGGCCTGCTTGTCCTCGAAGAAAGCTGTAGCTGGTGTTCTTCGAGGACAGCAGGCCGATTATTCTTACATACCCTCCCACCCCCCCTAGGAGTTGAATTTAGTTATAGAGTATCTGCTCTTTGCCTTTTCACCTAACTGGAGGACCCATGCTCGTGTATCAGGCAGGAAGACACCAATGCATGCACAGTGGGATGCTACTAGAAGTTTCTGTTTCACTCGCTAGTCAGCATCTGCACCAGGCTCCATCAGATGATATCACCCAGATGTGAGAATAATTGGCCTGCTATCCTTGGAGAACACCAGCTACAGGTAAATATCTTTGCTATCTTAGTGATTGAAGAAGTAATAGTAAAATAAACAAGAAAAAAAATAAATACAATAAATGAGGTAAACTTGAAAACTGTAAATTGAAACCTAATAATAGAACCGCTGTGAATCAGTATAAAAAATATACACATTTAATATCACTGGAGTGTAAAAACCAGAGATATAATGCAAGGTTAGCATGATACTAATGGTACACCTAATAAGCATGCATTAGAAACATTCAACTAACATAGATATGCTGCTAAAGATTTTTTACAATACAGCCTACCATATAGCTGAGGGACCAAGAGCAAATACAGGATGGGAGAAAGATGCGTAGTACAGAGTCAGTTGGGATAATTTGGTGGTTAGTTAAACTCAAGGCAAGTTCATTGTATAGTTAAGCAAGAGATAAGGAATTGATCTAAGTTACAGTGTGTGTATCAAGCTAGTCCAGGTGCAGATTGAGTTTATAGTCAGTCACCCTATGTATTAATCTCATCCAAACAGACAACCAGGTTCCTGTAGTTTTGAGTTTAGCCATTCCTATTAGAGCAGCAAGCTGGTCCCAGGAGTAGGCTAGTGGTACCACACAGCCATCCCTATGGCTTTTTTTGTACATTTTTCTCTAGGATGGAAAATGTTACCTAAAGAAATATGTACTGAGCACAAAAATGTCTAGACATGAGTGATTTTCAAAACCAAAAAATATATAATTTTCCCATTCGAAAATTGCTATATTCAGGGTGAGAATTTTAGACGTTTTTACTAAAACATCTAGAGTTGAACTGGGATGTCACATTGAAAATGCCCCTTCATGGATCTCAAGGGGTCAGAATTGATATCCTGGAGAAGAGGAACTCTCGACTCTGAACATTGTTTATCGTTTATATAGGCTTGCTAAAGCTTCATTTTTTTTTTTTACAGTATAAGTCAAGGCAGCGTACAATTATAATTTCTAGAGAAAGGAACTACATGTCATATAGGAAAGCTATCAGTCACACAATAGAATCAAGCATACACCATAGTGATTGGCTGCATGTTTCCTCTGGCTAGGTATCTAATATAATATTTTGCACCTCCAACGTTCTAAAGCTGACTCCATGGCAGTGAAGCCCTGAAGTGTTTGTAGGCTTCGTAATCGCTCCGCCCTCCAAGGGCAGGGAAGGCTGCATGCTAACGCAACATCAGAAAGAGAAGGGACCAACCACAGGCAATCGCACTCGCTTTCAGTGCCCCGCCCTCAGAGCCCTCCATCTTCTGTTCTGATCGCTCGCCGTGTCCCACCCTTGGAACCCTGCTGATCTGAAGAAAGAGCCACCTGACTCAGTTCCTTATGCCGTGTCCCGCCCTCCTGCCCTCAGAGCCCTCCAGAACAGAAAGACTCAGTTCCTCGCGCTGTGTCCCGCCCTCGGAGCCCTCCTGAACAGAAGAAAGAGCCGCCTGACTCAGTTCCTCGCGCTGTAATCCTGATCTCAACAAACAGCCGCCTGACTCAGTTCCTCGTGCTGAAATCCTCCTCCCGCTGAAATCCTGACCTGAACAAACAGATGCCTCACTCACTTCCTCGCGGTGAAATCCTACCTGGAGCAAAGAAACCCCACATCAGAAGCACCCACGCCGCTACCATTCTGCCCCCCTCCGAGACTGGCCCCGCCGAACTCCCTCCGTGCACGTTGCTCCCCCTCAAAAATAGCCACCCCCCCTCTCTCACTCTCACAGACACAGAGAATCTATCACACACGACACTTCCTTGCGATGCCTTCACCCACTCCCCTCCCGACACTGGCCCCGCCCATCCCCCTACGTGCACGTCACCCCCCCTCCAAAATCGCCAACCCCCCTCTGCTACCCTCACCTCCCCCCCTCTTACTGGGATCCCTGTGGCAGCAGTGAAAGGCGAGCAGGCTCGGCGAGTCGGCTGCCTTCCTTCTCTTCGCTCTCAGCTGGGCCTCTGGTCCCACCCTTGTGGAAACAGGAAATGAGGGCGGGACCAGAGGCACAGCTGAGAGTGAAGAGAAGGGAAGGCAGCCGACTCGCCGAGCCTGCTCGCCTTTCACTGTTGCCGCCAGGACCCCGGTAACATGACTTTTAAATTCTGGGTGGCCGGCACGCAGGAAGGTGAGGGGCAGGCGAAGGACTGTTGTGGGAGTGGGAGAAGAGGTCGACCTGGAACTGAGTCGAGTCGGAGGGAGGGAGGGGGGTCTGAAACTGGGAGGGAGGGTGGGGAGGTCTGGAACTCGGAGGGAGAGAGCGAGGGAGGGGGTGCGATAACCTTGCTAGCGCCCGTTTCATTTCATACAGAAACGGGCCTTTTTTACTAGTATCATAATAAGCTCTTTAACCAGAAATTGCCGATTTGCATGTGCACCTTAATTGTAGTGAGCCAATCAGCATCAATAATCGGCTGCTAACAATTATTGGTGTTAATTGGCCTTAATTGGGAGTTACGTACACATCCTATTCTATAACGATGTGCGTGGAACTCCTATAGTGGAGCATTTCGTGGGCGTTCCCAGAATTTATGCATATTGTTACAGAATAGACTCGATCGGTGCCTAAAGTTAGGCACCATTTATACGCTTACCGCTTTTATAAAGGATGTGATTCCTTTATAGAATAGTGCTCAGCATGTACATTTTTCAGCACCTTCTATAGAATCTAGTCCCATTTGTTTATACACCTGACGCCATGTGTAAAATGGCATTTTGGCAGTAATTAATGCCTGCTTCGGGGGATATAAACTACTCAAAATAGGATCACCCTATTATCTTATAAAGCAAAGTTTATATTAGAAACATTCTAAAGGCCTTTAGAGTCCCAATTTCAAAAGTAAAACTATCACAGAGAAAAAACTTGCATAATTTCTATCTGACCATCATGCCTTCACTAAACAGGACCAGCTCCAGTCTTCCTTAAGTGGTGGTTTTATATCACAGGTTATTTTTTTCTCCCATTATTTTGATTATTGCACTTGCATATAGGCCAGCATCTGAGGACTGGAACACTTATGTGAAAGAAGGAAAACCTCTTGCACCCTTATTTAGTACCTCTTTTACAAAGCCACATTGGCAATTCTTGGTGCGGCCAATGAGAGGAACCCCATTCAATTCTTATGAGCTTCCTATCATTTGCCGCACGGGAATCCCTAGCACAGCTTTGTAAAAGAAGCCATTAGCAAATATAGCAGTATGCTGAACCTCTTATGTTCCCACCAATGAAAAGTGGAGTTGCCCAGTCCTAGGATTAAATCAGGGATTCCCACCAGACAAATGAATGGAGAGACTTTATATGATTTTTCCCTACCATTTTCAAGCTATTTGGAATGACCTTATAAACTTGTTTGTTTGTTTAAGGTCTCTTAATTTTAGGTAGTGGAAATGTAGCATAGTAACATAGTAGATGACGGCAGAAAAAGACCTGCACAGTCTATCCAGTGTGCCCAACAATTCAACTCATATGTGCTACTTTATATGTATACCTGACCTTGATTTGTTTGCCATTTTCAGGGCACAGACTGTAAATGTCTGCCCAGAACAAGGCCCACCTCCCCCCACCGGCTCTGCCACCCAATCTCGGCTAAGCTCCTTAGGATCCATTCTGAACAGGATTCCTTTATGTTTATCCCACGCATTTTTGAATTCTGTTACTGTTTTCATTTCCACCACCTCCCGCGGGAGGGCATTCCAAGTATCCACCACTCTCTCTGTGAAAAAATACTTCCTGACATCTTTCTTGAGTCTGCCCCCCTTCAGTCTCATTTCATGTCCTCTCGTTTTACCGCCTTCCCATCTCTGGAAAAGGTTCGTTTGTGGATTTTATACCTTTCAAATATTTGAACGTCTGTATCATATCACCCCTGTTCTCCTCTCTTCCAGGGTGTACATGTTCAGGTGCGCAAGTCTCTCCTCATACATCGTGTAACAAATCCCATACCATTCTCTTACCTTTTCTTTTGCACCACTTCAATTCTTTTTACATCCTGAGTAAGATACGGCCTCCAAAACTGACAATACTCCAGGTGGGGCCTCCCAATGACTTGTACAGGGTATCAACACCTCTTTTCTTCTGCTGGTCACACCTCTGTCTATACATCCTAGCAACTTTCTAGCTACAGCCACCGCCTTGTCACACTGTTTCGTCGCCTTCAGATCCTCAAATACTATCACCCAAGATCCCTCTCCCCGTCTGTACATATCAGACTCTCCCCGCTTAACACATACGTCTCCCTTGGATTTCTACACCCTAAGTGCATCTCTTTGCATTTCTTCGCATTGAATTTTAATTGCCAAACCTTAGACCATTCTTCTAGCTTCTGTAGGTCCTTTTCATGGGTGTCCACTCTGTTACAAATTTTAGTATCATCCGCAAAAAGACAAACTTTACCTTCTAACCCTTCGGCAATGTCATCACAATATATTGAACAGAATCGGCCCCAGCACCGATCCCTGAGGCACTCCACTACTCACATTTCCCTCCAAGCGAATTCCATTTACCACCACCCTCTGGCGTCCGTCCGTCAACCAGTTCCTAATCCAGTTTACCACATCGGGTCCTATTTTCAGCCCATCAAGTTTATTTAAGAGCCTCCTGTGGCGAACCGTGTCAAAAGCTTCGCTGAAATCTAAGTAGATTTCGTCCATAGCAGTCCACGATTCAATTCTCCAGTCACCCAGTCAAGAATTCAGTGAGATTCGTTTGGCACGATTTCCCTTTGGTAAACCATGTTGCTCGGATCTTGCAACTTATTGGCTTCCAGGAAATTTACTATCCTTTCCTTCAGCATCGCTTCCATTACTTTTCCAATAACCGAAGTGAGGCTTACCACCTGTAGTTTCCAGCTTCTTCCCTATCACCACTTTTGTGAAGAGGAACCACATCCGCCGTTTCCACTCCCACAAACCGCTCCTGTCTCTAAGGATTATTAAACAAATCTTTAGAGGACCCGCCAGAACCTCTCTAAGTTCCCTCAGTATCCTGGGGTGGATCCCGTCCGGTGCTACGGCTTTGTCCACCTTTAGATTTTTAAGTTGTTCGTACACACTCTCTTCCGTGAATGGTGCTCTATCCACTCCATTTTCATAGTACTTTTGCCAGTCAATCGCGGTCCTTCTCCAGGATTTTCTTCTGTGAAAACAGAGCAAAAGTATCTGTTTAGCAAATTGCTTTTTTCTTCATCATTATCTACATAGCGGTTTGCAGCATCTTTCAGTCTCACAATTCCCTTTTTTGTCTTCTTCCTTTCACTAATACCTGAAGAAATTTTTCATATTCATATTCATAAGGTTAAAGGAGGACACTAATTGACCACTAAGGTTAGTGGGGAAAAGTTTGGCTTGCCAGTTTGGGCTTCATGGATCCATCACAACAATTCTGCAACATTATAGGACTGCAATTCAAGCTGCCCGGCAATCTGTCTAGAATTAATTTGGTATAACCAATTTGGTTAACTCTGGATTTCCTATGAAATGACTTGTAATGGTTCAAAATTAAAGCTCATCTTTACTTTTCACCAATAGGGGTAATGTCTGCAGTGCATACAAAAACTTGGAGATCATTATGATCTTTACTAGGGCCACCCGTCCAGTAATGAGGAGGCAGTTCATTTTATCATTGACAGAGCCCTTAATTTTTTTTAGTGTTATCAATAATGTTATGTTGATGAATGTTAGGTTAATGTCACAGAAACGCTTAAGCTCCTTAGGGTCCTTGAAACATAAGGCCTTACTTTGGTATGTAAAGCGCACTCTAGCCGGTATTGTAGAGTCACCTTAATGCCTCTCTTATATAGCTTAGTGTCATAATGGTGCCATATTTTTCCTCGAGCTGCCACCACTGGAGAAAATCCTAGAATAAGAAGACCTTGTGATATTCATAATTCAGCTGATAATTCATATAATATTTTGTAGCACCAGCTCCTTATCAGCATAATTTAGCATGTGAAAGACTTGTCGATGGTCCTGGCTCCAACTCTGGGGCCTGAGGAAGCCACACTTCAAGCAAGATACAGAGGTCAGAGACTTTAACATGCTTCAGGAAACCCCACATGGTGGAAATTATTTCTTTGTTAGGGGTGAGATGATACTTCAGCAAAAGAAAGCAGCAATAGAATGTTAGGTATTATTAGGAAAGGAATTGAAATAAAAACGAGGATGTTATACTGCCTTGTATTGCTCCATGGTGTGACCGCACCTTGAATACTGTGTGTATTTATAGTCACCACATCTCAAAAAAAGATATGGTAGAATTAGAAAAGGTACAAAGAAGGGCAATGAAAATGATAAAGAGGATGGACGACTTCCCTATGAGGAAAAAGCTGAAAAGACTTGTGCTCTTCAGCTTAGAGAAAAGACGACTGAGGGGAGATATGATAGAGGTCTATAAAATACTGAATGGAGTGGAACAGGTAAACGTGAATCGCTTGTTTACTCTTCCAAAAATACTAGGACTAGGGGGCATGCATTGAAGCTCCAAAGTAGTAATTTAAAACAAATGGAGAAAATATTTCTTCACTCAGAGTGTAATTAAACTGGAATTCTTGTCGGAGAATGGGTTTAAAAAAGGTTTGGATAGCTTCCTAAAAGAAAAGTCCATAAGCCATTATAAATGGATTTGGTGAAAATCCACTGCTTATTCTGGGATAAGCAGCATAAATATATTGTACTGTTTTGGGACCTTGCCAGGTACTTGTGACCTGGATTGGCACTTTTGGAAACAGGATACTGGGCTTGATGGACCTTCGGTATGGCAACACTTATGCAGTGTTTGAATTTTTGATTTAGGGACCTTTTTCTAAAGCTGCTAAGCAGTTGGCATGCTGGCAAGACAGCACACATTAATTCGCTTGCTAACTGAATTAACTTACTAACTGAGGCAGGAAATGGGGGTGTTATGAGTATGGACTGAGCATTGTAGTTAGCATACAGTCACTTGCTGTACGCTGTCACTGATGCACTTTCTTATAAAGGAGGCAGTAAGTGATACACACTATCTGCATCTGCACAGTAAATTACTTTTCTACGTAGTAAATGTATGGGGGGGGGGGGGGGGGCATGCAGGGAATGCCCCCAACATTTAATTTAACAGGTTTTGCACTTAACCACACATTAATTTTTGCATCTGTCAGACTTTCCATGCACAAGTTTATCACATTTTAGTAAAAGAACCCCTTAGCGTGATCCTTTCACTATATGTATGTCTAATGCAGCTCAGGTGTCCTGTGGTAATTGCCAAATGGTGTGTACTAATGTTGTGCTAATTGGTTTTTTTTTTCCTTTGTGAGGGTGTGCGTGTAAGGGAGTGGAGCGGGGTATTCCTGCACTATCCAATTAGTGCAGCTACATTACTGTGGGCTAACTGGCAACACAGGAATACTGAGCGAGTACTTAATGCCTACAAAGTAAGTGGCAGTAAGTGCACACTTGGCAGTTTGAACAAAATGGCCACACTCTAATGGTAGAATGCCATTAATACAAAAAAATAGGAAAAAGCCACTTTTTACCACAGCTTAGTAAAAGGACTCCTTTGATAATGATACAACATCTGTCCCATCAACCATGTAGTCATTCCTGTATTTAATTTATCCTACTCCTTTTTAATCAGTTACAAAGATAAAATGCATTGATGGATTCTGGCAGCCCTAAGTTCTTTAGAGCTTGTTTTGTACTGATTTTTTAGTATGCTTATTACAGATTTTTTTTAATAGTTCTTGAGATTACTTTTTTTAAATTAAAGTTTATACGTTGTTACATAGAAGCAACTATTCAGCAATTGCATATTAAAAATATATATAAGGAAATGTACAGCAAATAGCCCACATCTCTGGGAACAATAGGGAGCTAAGAAAGGAAAACACGATCCAGAAAACAAGAATCAGTAACAGGCCTGGACAAATAATCTTTATACCCAATTACACCAGCTACACACAATTTATAAAACAGTAACTCCTCTAACTGACAAGAAACTTTCGAACTGAATGGGATCAGATAATATATACAAGCTATTCCCATGTGTAACCAGGCATTTGCAGGGAAATTTTAAGAAAAAAGTGCCTCCGACAGCCAGACTTTAGGTCTAAGCTGTAGGAAGGCCTTGCGTCTCAATTGGGTAGGTCTGGATACATCTGGAAATATTTGAATCTTCTGACCACAGAAGTCTGAATCCTACTTTTTGAAGTAAGCTTTCAAAATCTCCATGTTTATTTATCAGTAGAGCAGAAAGAAACCACAATGTAGTATGTTTCTATATGATCTCTTGAAGTTTCAAGAATTTTGTAAGGTGAGATTACTTTTCCATGTGTTTTACATTTTGTTGATAACCTTCCTCCCTCTTGTCTAGCAACAACCAATTTATACAGCAGAAAGGAAAAGTCAAAATTTCCAAGCATTGCAGGCATATATCTTTGTATTTTGTTGGTGGTTTATTTTTTTTTTTTTTGGGGGGGGGGGGGGGGACTTCCATTTTCAGTGCAAAAAGATTTTCTTGTCTCCTTTTGCACTTTTCTGGAAATAAATAATTAAAAATTCCCTTTTTAAAGGTTTTGTCAAATAGTAAGAATATGGTAGAAATCTTGTATCTCAGTTTGGCTAAGCATGGCTAAAGCCAGTGTAACATAGTAACATAGTAGATGACGGCAGAAAAAGACCTGCACGTCCATCCAGTCTGCCCTACAAGATAACTCATATTTGCTGCTTTTTTTGTATACCCTACTTTGATTTGTACCTATGCTCTTCAGGGCACAACAACCGTATAAGTCTGCCCCGCACTATCCCCGCCTCCCAACCACCAGCCCCACCTCCCAACCACCGCTCTGGCACAGGCACAGACCGTATAAGTCTGCCCAGCACTATCCTCACCTCCCCAGCCCGCCTCCCAACCCCGGCTCTGGCACAGACCGTACAAGTCTGTCCAGCACTATCCCCGCCTCCCAACCACCAGTCCGCTTCCCACCCGGCTCTGGCACAGACCGTATAAGTCTGCCCAGCCCTATCCCGCCTCCCAACCACCAGCCCCGCCTCCCGATCTTGACTAAGTTCCTGAGATCCATTCCTTCGGCAGGATTCCTTTATGCTTATCCCATGCATGTTTGAATTCCGTTACCGTTTTCATTTCCACCACCTCCGCGGGAGGGCATTCCAAGCATCCACTACTCTCTCCGTGAAAAATACTTCCAGACATTTTTCTTGAGTCTGCCCCCCTTCATCTCATTTCATGTCCTCTCGTTCTACCACCTTCCCATCTCCGGAAAAGATTCGTTTGCGGATTAATACCTTTCAAATATTTGAACGTCTGTATCATATCACCCTGTTTTCCTTCCTCCAGAGTATACATGTTTAGTTTCAGCAAGTCTCTCCTCATACGTCTTGTAACGCAAATCCCATACCATTCTCGTAGCTTTTCTTTGCACCGCTTCAATTCTTTTTACATCCTTAACAAGATACAGCCTCCAAAACTGAACACAATACCAGGTGGGGCCTCACCAACGACTTTACAGGGGCATCAACACCCCCTTTCTTCTGCTGGTACACCTCTCTTATACAGCCTAACAACCTTCTCGCTACTGCTACGCCTTGTCACACTGTTTCGTCGCCTTCAAATCCTCAGATACTATCACCCCAAGATCTCTCTCCGCCCGTACCTATCAGATTTCCCTGCCTAACACATACGTCTCCCGTGGATTTCTACTTCCTAAGTGCATCACTTTGCATTTCTTCACATTGAATTTTAATTGCCAAACCTTAGACCATTCTTCTAGCTTCCGTATGTCCTTTTTCATGTTTTCCACTCCCTCCGGGGTGTCCACTCTGTTACAGATCTTAGTATCATCCACAAATAGGCAAACTTTACCTTCTAACCCTTCGGCAATGTCACTCACAAATATATTGAACAGAATCAGTGAGTGCCCTACTGTTAGTAGAAAGTAGGGGTATAAAAAATTTTTGTGCATACTAAATAGATTTGGGGGGAATTCATCAAGTGGCATTAGGGCCTTAAGCCACATTAATTGGCCCTTACTGCAACGTAAACACTCCTAACACCCTTGACTAAAAATATTGCAACAATATTTAAGTTACTGCAAGTTACACACTAATGAGATGCAGAAACTACAAATGCCTATTTGCATCTCATTACTATTTAAATACCATAATATGACATGCGGTGAAACACCTCAAGTCATGTTATAGCCTAGAAATCACAGTAAAAAGCTGGTGTTATTTCACCTCCTGGTAGCATTGAGTTGCAAAGCCTTAGTCGATGTTTCTGGTCCAATGTGCATAGGGCTGTGTGTAAACCCACACCCCCAATCATCCACCCCACCAGCGTTCTTCCTCTGATAGCCCCCCTCCAAGTAACATTCTTCCCTTCCATAGGCCCCCCCTCATGCAGCATCCTTCCCTCCTCCCATACAGCATCATTCTCTTCCCATAGGCCTCCCCACCAACACGCATTGTTCTCTTCCAATAAGACCCTTACATGGTGGTCCAGTTGTTCCCGGGCAGGCAGTGGTTCTTGAGCTTTGGAGCAGCAAAGGCAGTTGTTCCTGCCTGGCAATCACTGGATCATCAGGTGAGGCCCCTGAGCCCTTTTGTGGGGGAATAGGGACCTAACAGGAGAGAACAATACTGGGAGGGGGGGAGGACAGAGGAGGGATGCTGCATGAGGGAATTGGGAGGATATTGCTGGGGGGGCAGGCTTATATGCAGGCCAGGAGCATTGGACTGTGGCTATGGGCCTAAGCTCTCGAGCACAAAGAATAATGGTGCCTGCAAGCAGCATTATTCTTACCACGAGGTTCAGCAATCTGCGGTACCAGGATCTTGCAGGTTGCTGAATCCCATGGGGAATCAAGGTGCAGTAAAAGGGAACTCTGCCCAAATACCTTAATTCACTGGTTGACACATGTTAAATCAATTAGCATACACTAAAAAGTCCCTATGAAAACAAATTGTGAACTGAAAAAAAAAAAAACACTCAAATATTGGGAAATTTGTGACCCCCCCCCCCCCCCCACACACACACACACATTTTTCTTGGCTGTGTACATGTCTGTACCAGAAATTTGCCCATGCAAGTTTTTCATTCTTGTTTCTCTTCACTCAGACTTGCCATAGTCTAACATATACCTTTTCCAAATAGCTTTCCAGAGTGGAGGAATAGCTTATTGGATTGAGAACTAAAGAAACCAGGGTTCAAATCTTACTCCTGCTCCTTATGATCTTGGGCAAGTTGCTTAGGGCCATTTTACAGAGCGGCAGTAAGCCCAACGTGAGGTTGGATTACCACAGGCCTAATGTGGCCGCTGGTGGTAGTCCCACCCCGAGTGTGCACCATTTCTGGGGAAAAAAGAAAACCCAAGGAAATGTCTTGTGCGATGGTAACCCGGCAGTAATCAGCCATTGTCGTGTGCAGGGCTGTGCCAATGCGGTAAGCAAGGCAGGGGGGCGCCTGCCTTCGAGGGCGCCGCGGCCCTGCGGCCCTGTCTTCCGCTCACTTGCAAAATCTTTTACCTGAAGTTGCGATTCTCCTATCTCCTGCCCTCCGCCCTCCTTTTCATGGCAAACCGGAAGTGAAAGCAACGCAGCAGTATTCACTGAGGCATGCTCTTCAAGTTATTTGAAAGAATGCAACCAGATTGCTATATATGCTTTGGTTTGGTGATAACTCCTCACTCAGGGTGAGCTTCAGAGCTTGAACAGCATTCAAATTAAAGAGAACCTGAAATTTTAAAAGTGCTAAAAATAAGTTTTAAAAGTATTTGCATTAAATCTTATTGCAGGATTCAGGTGCTGGGAGTCTGTACTTGGTTGTCATATGCTCAGATTTGTTTAAATCATATGCAAATTAGTCTGTTTTTGGGAGGTTCTATTTGCATATTTATGGATAAAAAATGATGGAATGTTTACAGCCTTAATGTTAGGTCATGGCTCTGATCAAAGGTGTAAAGTTTGATCCAAAACGAAGGGTTTATCTAGTGTTTTTCACAAAAAATTCCCATGAGTGTCTGTATGTTAATCTGCATTCAAATAGAGCTCTTGATTGGATCAGCTTCTGTTAGAAATCTGCCAGGAAGGGAACAGAGTGAGACAGCAACTGACTGTCGGTTTGGCCAAGAGAGACATGCAGCTGTGAGTTCCTGTGTGTTGACTGAAATTATAAAAGAGTGCCTGATTATGTGTTAAATAAGAAAATTATGAAAAAGGTTGGTTGGGAGATTGAAGTTTCTCTAGTGAGAAAAGGATCTGAATATTTCAGGATTACTTGAAGTTTATGAAAAATAGAAAAGGGTGAATTTCAGTTTGAGTGTTTAAATCCTATAAGCTATATAAAGCTAGGTAGATTTAAGTGACTGTAAGCAAGGAAACCTTAATATTTGATCTGAAATAAATATTTGATCTGAGATAGTTGATCAGAGATAAATGTTTGATCTGAATTATATCCTTTGGTGCAAAGGAGATTAGAAAAGAATCTTTGGAAACTAAGAGGACTTTGCTCACATTTTGAATTAGCATTCCTATTTTGAGTTGGAAATCTTTGAAGTGTTATGAAAATACATTTGCTTTAATGAAATTGCTAAACTTTAGAGTCAGAGATTATCAATGAGGGGATACATACAGTGCTATTTTTTCCTGAGGTCCGGCTTACTTGCCTGCTCCCTTCTGTTCCTGCTCTGCTAGGGGGGGGGGGCACCAACTGATAGTCTGCGGGGGGCACCAGAGACCCTAGGCACGGCCCTGGTCGTGTGCTGCCCGGTTACTGTCCGGTTAGCGCAGGAGCCCTTATCACCACCTCAGTAAGAGTTCTCTTACCGCATGGCCATGTGTGCTGGGGTCTTTTTACCTGCTATGGTAAAAAGGGCCCTGGCGTGTGGAAAAAATGTCCCCCACCGCTAGTGCAGGACCCTTTTTCCCACAGCTTGGTAAAAGGACCCCTTAACCCTACTTAGCCTTTGATTGAAAAATAAAAAATAATTTATAAGCTCTTTGAGGGCAGAGGAATAAAGGTCCTGCAATGTAACTTGCCTTGAGCTACAAGTGAAAAGGTGTGAACTAAATCCAATAGAAAACTTACTTAATATTGTTGACCAATTTCTGATTATTTTATGGTGGTAATAGAAACAGAGAAAAATTTAGAGGGATGGGGGAGACCGTATGACCTATCCAGTCTGTCCATCCATGCCATCTGTTCACCCTATCAGAGATCCTATATACTTTTCCAAGCTCTCTTGATTTCAGATATTGTTTTCACTTCCACCGGGAGGCCGTTCCACGAATTCTCCACCCTTTCCGTGAAGAAGTATTCTTCAGGTTACTTCTGAGTCTGTCTCCTTTCACCTTCATCCTATGCCTCCTCATTCCAGAGCTTCCTTTCATTTGAAAGAGACTTGCCTCTTGTGCATTTATGCCACATACATATTTAAATGTCTCTATCATATTTTCCCTCTCCTGCTTTTCTTCCAAAGTATACATATTATGCCTGTCCCCATACGTTTTATGATGAAGACCACTGACCTCAGCACTGTACTATTTTCTGGAAGGCATGAATTTTCTTTAGAGCCTTCCTTCCACTTCTTATTCCATAGCAATATTCTACCTAATCATAAATTGTCAAGTAACTTAAGAATTATCAGGAGTCTAGTTTAATCCCTTTGATTAAAGCACCTTAAGTCTTTGTGTGTGTTTAGAAAGAAAGCCTGTTATATCTTTTCTTTAATTAAAGTACTTTAAAAAAGTAATTATTCTCTATTCATTTCCTTTTGCATTATACAGAGCTAATGAATATTGCTTGTTTTATTAAACCTTTTGTTTTGTTGCAGTGATTTGTGATGGGCCAGCTTTTAGCAGCAGTGGTTTTGACAAAGCACCAGAGGATTCTGTTAAAAAGTGTGTTTAGTTGTAGTTGTCGTGTCAGACCATCTCTGACTTGGAGCTGAAGGATTTTTGTGAGATGAGTAGCTTTGCCAGCAGGGTCCTAAGTCTCCTGGGCCAGCCACGCTCTCATTAAGATTTGCCGCTAGCAGTGGCGGTGTTTGGCGAGTATGTGACGTGCATTCTGTTATTGTATGCTTGGCTTGTCAGCCTGCAGCTTTCTGACACTCACTTATGTCACTCTTTATTCAGAGAGGAAGAAGCTTTTGATAATTTGACAAGACAAGCTCTTAAACGATCTAGGTCATGGCCTTCACTGTCTGTGATTGTGAACATATTTCCTGAAAACCCTGTCACTCATCACAGCTACATTTTCTCCCGGGGAGCCAGAGGCCTGTCCTGCTTTCTTGTCAGCTCATACATTTTGGTTATTCATATCCCAAATACAGTAATTTTTTTCCTTTTCCTTTTGCAAATACTAGCATGTTAGTGAGGCTAATCCTTTCTCCTGTGTTGTGTTCCCAGCAGGGTTGTGTACAAGGATTCTCTCTAGTACAAGGCAGACAACTGGCCAAGGGGAGCTGAAAGGGAGGAAAGGCCGCTTAGTGCTGTTTTTGTGTTGCTCACTGTTGTGGAAATATGAGAACTGGTGGCAAGGGCCTTGTCTATTGAGCACTTGAGTCTCAGTCTGCTGTCAGGGGCTGGTTAAGATTGAGTGTTTTATTTTCTTTGATGTTCACATTTGAGAATGGGGAAGTGGGAATTAAACAACAGATGCACTAAGCCGTTGTTCTCGTAAAACAATAATTAGCACCTGATAAAATTCAATATGGGATGAAATGCACAATATGCACAAATGCACAATTTAGACTCGATTCATCATGTATGGCAAACTAGGTTGATTCACGTTTGAAATTTATGAATATTATCCATCTCAGTTATTCAAAAATTATTTATTATATTTTTAAAAAATGGATGAGGAAACTAACCATAACTCAGAAACGGATGCCAAGAGCCACTTAAAGCACTCTTTAGAAGCATATTTGGTTGTTTATCCATTTGTAAAGGAGCTATGCAGCTTTAAACTGTCACCCACTTGTGCATGTATAACCTAAATGCAAGGGAGCTGTCTGATCACTAGTGCAGGCAGTGAAAGCAATTTTATTTTAATTATTTCATCACTCTGTCATCATGCCCTTATACTGGCTTAAGTAAAAGCTTCACTGCTTGTTAAATTTGGTTATGTGGTTTCCATAAATCATACTTTTGTTATTGCTGTCAGAATGCAGCAATAATTTGTTTTATTTTTGCTTAAGGGCAGTCCAGGAGCACTAATACTTTTCTGATGGAAAATAAGTGCGGTTGTAGACTGAGGGGGTCTTTTACTAAAGCTTAGCTTGAGTTATCTGCAGCAGGGTCCATTTTATTCCTATGGGCCATGCTGCAGATAACTCGAGCTAAGCTTTAGTAAAAGACCTCTTGAGAAAGGTAAAAGGAGGATTTCAGTTTTTAGTTGAAAGTTCTTTTGTTGGTGAAACCAAATTTGCAGATATATAACACTATTGCCATTGTAAACATCAATATTTTCCATTTACGTTATTGTTATTGCCATCATTCTCCCTATTGTAACTAGAAAAATATATGCAAACATAAAGTTGTTTTTTTTCACAAACCCCTTATGGCTTTTACATAGTACCACAGTCCCCACCCCCACCTCCTCACTATTCTAGAGATCATTCACATTCACTCCTCCTTCCACTGTATAATCCCAGCTTATCAGTACACCTAGCTATCTCCTACTTGTCCCCCCCCCCCACCCCACCATATTCATGTATCTCAGATACGTCCCTTGATGGCATTCACAGCCGTACTCCACGCTCTAGGGGTCAGAGACTGAATGTATAGGCCCTGTATCAAAAGAAATTGCTTTTTTCATTTAGGATTGGTTATCCCTACTTGGTGCTCTCACACTGTCAACTGATGCAGCTTATTTTAACACAACCATATGGATGGTGGCTTCTCTTGCACCCAAAATTGCAAAATGCACTTTTTGTCCACCAGTCAACATTTCCATATAAACAAACACTGTCCCTTGCCCTGTATCCCCAATGCATCCACCTTATTAAATAAATCCATCAGGGGAAATGTGAGTTCCTGCCTGATTTGTTAGCTTTTATTTATATGTGGGGGTTTTTTCTAGGTGCCCTACAGTGTCAGCTTGTACGCAGTTGTGATTCAAAGCAATGGTTACTCAGTAGTTATCATATTGAATGTAGCCTGTGTTGAGAAGAACAAACTGATTATTCTAAACCAAATAATTTTGTAATTAAATTGCTACTCTATAAGTAAAGCTCATATGGCAAAGTATCATTTTGCCAGCATATGACAAGTTAGTGATTACGATTTTTCAATCATTTGATTCTGGAGACACTGTGCTAATCAAAAACTACCCATAACTAATTTAGAAATAACTTCTGATGCCCCATGGTAAGTCAATGAAGATCACATAAAGGGCTGTTGCCATTCTAGGAAGTTGAATTCTGCCAATAGGTGAAACATTTTGATGTGTATATGACATATAAATATGTCAATAAATATGCAACAAAACATTTATTCTCCATTTTCTGTGATGCAGTACCTATTTCTTTTTATCAAGCATTCTGAATTATATTTAGTTGAGTTCAGAATGTACATTAGCATATTTAGGGAGTATAAAACAATTTTGTATATAAAGGGGGTGATTTTATAAAACCTTTTCTGTTTGTAAAGCATGTTCTACCCAATGGCCCATATAAAATTGCATAGGGTGTATACACGTGCCAACAAGAGTATGTGTACTTTTATATGGACATACACACAAGCATTTCTGGGTATGTTTTGACTGAACAGTGGCAGAGTTCTGATTTGCGTGCATGCATTTTACACCTATCTTGGAGCAGTTAGAAATTCATGTGAGATTGTTTGTGATCTGTTGGAGAGTTCTGGGAGCTTATTTTATAAAGGTAGATGTTGCTCTTATACAATAGATGACTTTTTGAGCTTTGTGTGTTAGAGGTCCCTGGCCGTAAAATTACCCTCATATGTCCTATATGGTTGTAGCACAGGTTAATGGGACCATTATTCCAAACTTTACTTTTTAGAAGTTCCATTCTACAGTTATGTATTGGAAATACAAGAGAGATTTATTGATTTGTTTTTCTTAATATATCCCTTACACCACTATAAGCATGCATGGAAGCATTAGTTTTAAAACTATTTGCCTATAAAGTGAGTATTAAACTGAAAAAAGGGAAATGAGGTCTCTGAGGTCTTTTTTCGCCTTTTTATTTTTCGTCTCCGTATTTGCTAATATGTTACTTTATACGTTAATTATTTCATTAATTCACTGGCACTGTGTGGATTTTGTTCAGACCAAGCATTATTTTTAAAACGTGTAAAATAATAAATAGCAATAAATATTACTGATGTGATTGAGACTTTGAAACCAAAATAAAAAGACAGTAAAAGCAGTACTTGAGCTGAATTTAAGTTGCATTTTTTGAGAATGTTCCTGCCTTTTATGTTTGAAAATTACAGGATGGAATCCTGTTTTTGTTCGAACGGACAAGAAGTTGTTGTTGATGTGATGACCAAAATTACAATACATTGGAAAACTATAGTCACTGTCTTTTGGATTTAATTATATGGTGCAAAGTTTTTGTGTTTATGTATATAATAATAAGGAATTTATAATACAATTCACATTAACAGGTCTTGATATATTTAACTGATGTTTTATTGGTCACTCTTTATTTTCCCATTAAAGTTGTTCTTGGTGTTTTCATAGTATGTAGAATTACATCTCTGTTTCAGATTGAAAAGAATTCTGTATCTTGATCAATGAGAAGTGAAGATAAAGGAGGAAACCAAGCAAGAGCCCAGTAATTGTACAACCAGGGCCTTTAAATTCTTTTGCTTGCAGACAATTTCTGTTCAGTGTTGTTTATTCATAATCATGCTATAGATGGTATTTTCTTGATTGCATTACATGAGGTTTGTTAATTAGGTGTGTTTGAAGTTTTAAAATTATTCATTCATAGTGTACGGTGCCTTTATCTTTATCTGAAGCTTGTTGATGTACAGACTGGCATGAATGGTTTATTAAGGGTTTCTGCTTTTAGGATGTATTTCAAATATAACTGGGGTATCATTTCATAACAGGACGTATATATAGATTTCCTTAAATGTGTACATGTTATATTCTGTTCTCACCAAAATGATACATATGATTAAAAATTGTGAAGGCGGAGTTTGGAACCTGTGAATTTGATGTGCAGGTTCCTGGCCTCATTTATGATAGTCCCATAGTAGAAAAAAGAATGTTATCCCTCATATTACAATGATTTGAAATTCTGGATAATCTAATTTGTTGTTTGAAGTGTTTAATGAAGGGCTATTGTTGATTGATACACTTCTCTATGGACCTTTATATTGGGTTATTTTATAAAGGCAACATACACATATATGTGCATGTATAAAATCATAATCCAGAATAGTGCATAAATGCTTTCACAAAAAATTACACCTGCTATGAGGCAGTGCAACTTATGCATGTATATATGTATTTTATAAAACGTGTGTCACCTCACACGCCACCTTCAAGAACACCCGTGAATGGACCCCATATATGGACAAGTGCTCTTCTCAGCATGTGTGTACAAGTTGAAATTGTATAATAGCCACTTTTCTTGTATGAAAATACTTTATACTTAGAACAAGTTATATAAAATTATAACCTGTGGGGTAATTTTATAAAGATCACAAGACTTGCTATACTGAGTCAGACCAAAGATTCCTCAAACCTAGCATTCTGTTTCCAACTGTGGCCAATCCAGTTGACCAATACCTGGCAGGATCCCAGAACATAGATAGTGTCTGTGCTACTTACCTATATAAGTAATGTCTTTCTCCATGTTTACCTTATTAATGCAAAGATACCAAGGGAGGCCCATGCCAAAGCTGGAGACTTACCACCGCTATGCCAAGAATGCTGAAGGTTTTTCTTGCAGGCCCTAGCCATGTCTAACACTAGCTCTGGAAGGTGTACATTCCAAAATCTAATCACCAAAATAGTAATACTTCATTGTAAACACTGTGTTCAGTCTTACATACTGTTCAATATATTGTAAGTGACATTGCTGAAGGGTTAGAAGGTAAAGTTTGCCTTTTTGTGGATGATACTAAGATTTGTAACAGAGTGGACACCCGGGAGGGAATGGAAAACATGAAAAAGGAGCTAGAAGAATGGTCTAAGGTTTGGCAATTAAAATTCAATGTGAAGAAATGCAAAGTGATGCACTTAGGTTGTAGAAATCCACGGGAGACGTATGTGTTAGGCGGTGAGTGTCTGATATGTACAGACAGGGAGAGGGATCTTGGGGTGATAGTATCTGAGGATCTGAAGGCGACGAAACAGTGTGACAAGGCGGTGGCCGTAGGTAGAATGTTGCTAGGCTGTATAGAGAGAGGTGTGACCAGCAGAAGAAAAGAGGTTTTAATGCCCCTGTATAAGTCATTGGTGAGGCCCCGCCTGGAGTATTGTGTTCAAAAGAATTGTAAAAAGAATTGAAGCAGTGCAAAGAAAAGCTACAAGAATGGTATGGGATTTGCGTTACAAGACGTATGAGGAGATACTTGCTGACCTGAACATGGAGGAAAGGAGAAACAGGGGTGATATGATACAGACGTTCAAATATTTGAAAGGTATTAATCCGCAAATGAACCTTTTCCAGAGATGGGAAGGCGGTAGAACGAGAGGGCATGAAATGAGATTGAAGGGGGGCAGACTCAAGAAAAATGTCAGGAAGTATTTTTTCATGGAGACGTGGTGGATGCTTGGAATGCCCTCCCGCGGGAGGTGGTGGAGATGAAAACGGTAACGGAATTCAAAAATGCATGGGAGAAACATAAATGAATCCTGTTCAGAAGGAATGGATCCTCAGAAGCTTAGCGGAGATTGGGTGGCAGAGCTGGGGGGGGGGGGCAGGGCTGGTGGTTGGGAGGCGGGGCTAGTGCTGAGCAGACTTCTACGGTCTGTGCCCTGGAAATGGCAGAAACAAATCAAGGTCAGGTATACACAAAAAGTAGCACATATGAGTTTATCTTATTGAGCAGACTGGATGGACCGTGTAGGTCTTTTTCTGCTGTCATCTACTCGAAAAGTTATATATGTTTATATATGAAAAATAGGAAGGAAAAGCCTCAGACTTCTGACGGGTACCTTTATACTTTTCTACTCATCCATATATACATCACAGGCATAAGAACCTTCCAACCTCCCTACTTTCACTCAAACTTTATTTTTAAATGGCATGTTTCCGAAAACTTCCATTTTAATTGTAGTTAGATTCTCGGCTTAGTTTCATGGTATCCCCCTTGAAGTTCTTTTCTCCAAACTGAGACTTTCCAGTATCTGACATATTCTAATCACTAAATAGAAAATAAAATTCTGTTTTCTACCTTGGTTGTATAGTCATTTTATTTTTCTAATTGTGTGCTGGTCCCAATCTCTGGTTTCTGCTTTCCTTTGTCTCTGTTGCCAGGTTCTTCATGTCCATTTGGCATTTATCTTCTCTCCATGTCCACAATCCATCTTCTCTATGTGTTGCTATCCACCCTGTGTCCCTGCCCCTATCCTCCTGCCATTATGAGCATGTCCTCTCTGTGCGCCTGTTGTTACCCTGTCCAACATAATCCTTCGTTGTACCTATGCCTCCCCTCACATGTCCCAATCCTTCTGTGTCCCTATGCCTGCCCCCCCCCCCCACTTGCTCCTGGGCAAACATCTTTCCATCTCTCTTCCTTTCCTCCTGTCCCCCTCAACCGGGTCAGCATCTCTCTTCCTTCTCTCCTGTCCTCTCCCTTGCCCCTCCTGGTATCTCTACCCTCTTTTACCTCTCCCTTACCCCCCTCCATAGGGGTACAGCAAATGTTCCTCTCCTCCCTCCAGTTTTGTCTCCCCCCTTGGAAATCCCCCCCAGCAGTCCTGGCATCTCCTCTTCTCTCCTCCTCCAGACTCTTTCTCTCCCTTTCCCTGTTCCCACAGCCCAGCATCTCAGTTTTTTTTTAATCCTGTGGGCCTCCAAACTTGTTTCTGACCAGTATCACTGCAGAGATGCTGCTGCTTCCAGCTGACACAGGGCCTTTCTTCTGCTGCGTCCCTTCCCTGGAAAATGGAAGTAGCATCAGAGGAAGCCGAACGGTGCAGAAGAAAGCTCATGAAAACAAGTTTGAAAGACCACAGGGGTAGAGAAAATGAGGGATGCTGAACTGCAGGAGTAAGGGAAGGAAAGGTTGAAGAGAGAGATACCAAACCACCAGCAGGGAGGAAGTGCTAATATGTGAGATCAGAGTACTTAAGCATGTGAGCTAGAGTTAGGACTCAAATGCATATCATACGCCTAATGTATGTGACTTTGCATGTCTGTTAATGGGTTTTAGAAGTAATGTGTTCCAGAGCCTAACTATTTGTTGCATGAAAACATATTTTACTATAAATACTATTACTACTATAAATCACTTCTATAGCGCTACCAGTCGTACGCAGCGCTTTACAATTGAACATGAAGAAAGACAGTCCCTGCTCAAAAGAGCTTACAATCTAAATCAGGACAAACAGGATCAATAAGGATAAGGGAAGGACAGACAGAAGGACACAAGGATAAGATAAAAGTGACAAGTCAGGAGTCGAAAGCAGCATCAAACAGGTAGGCCTTTAGCCCAGATTTGAAGGCAGCCAGGGATGGAGCTAGACGTAATGGCTCAGGAAGCCTATTCCAGGCATAAGGTGCGGCGAGATAGAAGGAGCGGAGTCTGGAATTAGCGATGGAGGAGAAGGGTGCAACTAGGAGAGATTTGTTTGTTTTGAGTGTGCTACTTTGTAACTTCATAGAATGTCCCACTAGTTTTTGTAGCTTTTGAAAGAGTAAGTAAGCAACTCTACTCATGGTTTTATAAGACCTCTATTATGCCTCCCCACAGTCACGAGCTATGCACAATTTTTATAAAATACGTGTTAGCTGCACAACTGATATACATGTATATGGTTTCATTTTAACCATGATTTTGGCAGCTTTTATGGAACAGCTTTTTTTAGTCACCCTTTTGACCTTTCAACCTAGAAAACCCGTTTTTACTCTTCACATGCAGGTAAAGTGGTAGGGTAGCCATGTCAGTCCACTTTGAAAGGTAATAGAAATAAAACAAAGAAAAGAAAATAAGATGATACCTTTTTATTGGACTAACAATACATGTTTGATCAGCTTTCAAAAGTAACCCTTCAGATCTGAATTTCTGATCTGAAGAAGAGTTACCTTCAAAATCTCATAAAAAAATGTATTATGTTAGTCCAATAAAAAGGTATCATCTTATTTTCTTTACTTCTTTGTTTTTGTTTTATTTCTATTTATTATCTTCCCATGCATAAATGGCATCTGCTTTTGCCTCATGTAAATCTAAAGTTCTAGGGGCCCTTTTACAAAGCTGTGTATGCGCGTCCTCGCACGTCAGTTTTGAACTACTGCCTGGCTACTGCATGGCCCGGGTGGTAATTTCATTTTCTGTGTACACCCACTATGCGCCCCGGAAAATTTTTGGTGTGCGGCGCTAACCAGGCAGTAATCAGCATTGTTCGCGTGCTGGCGATTACTGCCCGGTTAACGTGCAAGACTTTACCACTAGTTCAGTAGGTGGCGGTAAGGTCTCGGGCCCAAAATGGACAAGCACCAAATTTTATTTTGCCACACATCCATTTTCGGCTAAAAAAAAAAAGGGGGGGCCTTCTTTGCAGGTTCACTGAAAAATGGACCTGTGCACGTCCAATACACGCGACTACACCAGCGCAGGCCACTTTTCAGCACACCTTAGTAAAAGGACTCCCAAGATAGGAATAAGTGTGTAAGTTGCATTGAGGTGCTCTGCTGGAAACTTATCCCTTTTCCCTGATATGGCAGTGCCTGAGCCATTTGTGTACTATTCAAAATAACTAGTTCTTGTTCTTTGTATATTACTCCTTTATTAAATCTTCTGAGGTTCATGTCCCTTGCTATTTTAATCAATATTATTTCTTCCAAAGCAATTTGGTTTGAAATTATGAGTATTAGTTTAAAAGGCATTTGGCTTGTAAAACAGAGTTGTAGGTTATTAATTACGTATCTGACAGTTATGTTTTTCCTGTTTTGTATGTGTATATTTTTAAATCTTCTGTAGAGACTGGAAACCACTTTGCTGTATTTGCTATGAAAGGTGGTATAGCAAGCTGTGACTAAACTGTATGTATTTTGGTATGCTTTAGATATGTATGTTTTTATTGTAATCAGACTAGGTTGTAGGCAGACTGTAAATGTAAAAACAAAATCTAGAACTTTAGTACTCTTTGGTTCTCATTTTGAAAGCATTTAGAGTCCCTTTTACAAAGGCGCATAAGAACCTACATGCATCCAGCGCGCACCAAATCAGCCTTACCACCTGGTTACCGCGTGCCCCAGGTAGTAATTCTGAGTTTGGTACACGCCAAAAACACATGGTAGAACATATTTTCTACTGCGTGGCGCTTACCCCTTGGTAAACAGCAGTGGATGCTCACTGCATGCTTGCTGGTTTTTATTTTGCCACACATCTATTTTCTGGCCCCTTAAAAAAGTGCCCTTTTTCCAGGACACAGCAAAAATTGGCCCAGCGCATGCACAAAAGATGCACTCACACTGCTGCAGGCCACTTTTTGCCACAGCTTATTAAAAGTTACATTACTATGGGGCTCATTTTCAAAGCACTTAGAC